>NW_027438429.1:0-110000 GCF_000715075.1 Nicotiana tabacum | reverse complement strand
TCTGTCCTGGAATCGCCTAATATTTGTCTCGGACATCAAATACGGCCTAAGAAACCATTTCCACAGCCCCGAAATGACCAAATTATATTTTTTGGCATTTTATAGCCATAAAACTGCAAATCCGCGCGAGTCCCAAATTTTTGTGTGATATAGCCCATGCCTTCCGCCTTGGGCCCGGATGGATCTGTCCTGGAATTGCCTAATATTTGTCCCGAACATCAAATACGGCCTAAGAAAAAATTTCCACCGCCCCGAAATGACCAAATTATATTTTTTGACATTTTATAGCCATTTAACTGCAAATGCGCGCGAGTACCAAATTTTTGTGTGTTTTAGCCCATGCCTTCCGCCTTGGGCCCGGATAGATCCATCATGGAATCGCCTAATATTTGTCACGTACATCAAATACGGCCTAAGAAACCATTGCCACCGCCACGAAATGACCAAATTATATTTTTGGCGTTTTATAGCCATAAAACTGCAAATCCGCGCGAGTCCCAAATTTTTGTGTGCTATAGCCCATGCCTTCCGCCTTGGGCCCGGATGGATCCGTCGTGGAATCGCCTAATATTTGTACCGGACATCAAATATGGCCTAAGAAACAATTTCCACCCACTCGAAATGACTACATTATATTTTTTGTCATTTTACAGCCATATAACTGCAAATCCGCGCGAGTCCCAAATTTTTGTGTGCTATAGCCCATGCCTTCCGCCTTGGGCCCGGATGGATCCGTCCTGGAATTGCCTAATATTTGTCCCGGACATCAAATACGACCTAAGAAACCATTGCCACCGCCCCGAAATGACCAAATTATATTTTTTGGCATTTTATAGCCATAAAACTGCAAATCCGCGCGAGTCCCAAATTTTTGTGTGCTATAGTCCATGCTATCCGCCTTGGGCCCGGATGGATCCATCCTGGAATCGCCTAATATTTGTCCCGGACATCAAATACGACCTAAGAAACCATTGCCACTGCCCCGAAATGGCCAAATTATATTTTTTGGCATTTTATAGCCATAAAACTGCAAATCCGCGCGAGTCCCAAATTTTTGTGTGCTATAGTCCATGCTATCCGCCTTGGGCCCGGATGGATCCATCCTGGAATCACCTAATATTTGTCCCGGACATCAAATACGGCCTAAGAAACAATTTCCACCGCCTCGAAATGACCAAATTATATTTTTTGGCATTTTATAGCCATAAAACTGCAAATCCGCGCGAGTCCCAAATTTTTGTGTGCTATAGTCCATGCCTTCCGCCTCGGGCCCGGATGGATCCGTCCTGGAATCCCCTAATATTTGTCCCGGACATCAAATACGGCCTAAGAAACAATTTCCACCGCCCCGAAATGACCAAATTATATTTTTTGGCATTTTATAGCCATAAAACTGCAAATCCGCGCGAGTCCCAAATTTTTGTGTGCTATAGTCCATGCCTTCTGCCTTGGGCCCGGATGGATCTGTCCTGGAATCGCCTAATATTTGTCTCGGACATCAAATACGGCCTAAGAAACCATTTCCACAGCCCCGAAATGACCAAATTATATTTTTTGGCATTTTACAGCCATAAAACTGCAAATCCGCGCGAGTCCCAAATATTTGTCTGCTATAGTCCATGCCTTCCGCCTCGGGCCCGGCTGGATCCGTCCTGGAATCCCCTAATATTTGTCCCGGACATCAAATACGGCCTAAGAAATAATTTCCACCGCCCCGAAATGACCAAATTATATTTTTTGGCATTTTATAGCCATAAAACTGCAAATCCGTGCGAGTCCCAAATTTTTGTGTGCTATAGTCCATGCCTTCCGCCTTGGGCCCGGATGGATCTATACTGGAATAGCCTAATATTTGTCCCGAACATCAAATACGACCTAAGAAACCATTGCCACCGCCCCGAAATGACCAAATTATATTTTTTGGCATTTTACAGCCATAAAAATGCAAATCCGCGCGAGTCCCAAATTTTTGTGTCCATGCTATCCGCCTTGGGCCCGGATGGATCCATCCTGGAATCGCCTAATATTTGTCCCGGACATCAAATACGACCTAAGAAACCATTGCCACTGCCCCGAAATGGCCAAATTATATTTTTTGGCATTTTATAGCCATAAAACTGCAAATCCGCGCGAGTCCCAAATTTTTGTGTGCTATAGTCCATGCTATCCGCCTTGGGCCCGGATGGATCCATCCTGGAATCGCCTAATATTTGTCCCGGACATCAAATACGGCCTAAGAAACAATTTCCACCGCCTCGAAATGACCAAATTATATTTTTTGGCATTTTATAGCCATAAAACTGCAAATCCGCGCGAGTCCCAAATTTTTGTGTGCTATAGTCCATGCTATCCGCCTTGGGCCCGGATGGATCCATCCTGGAATCGCCTAATATTTGTCCCGGACATCAAATACGGCCTAAGAAACAATTTCCACCGCCTCGAAATGACCAAATTATATTTTTTGGCATTTTATAGCCATAAAACTGCAAATCCGTGCGAGTCCCAAATTTTTGTGTGCTATAGTCCATGCCTTCCGCCTTGGGCCCGGATGGATCCGTCCTGGAATTGCCTAATATTTGTCCTGGACATCAAATACGACCTAAGAAACCATTGCCACCGCCCCGAAATGGCCAAATTATATTTTTTGGCATTTTACAGCCATAAAACTGCAAATCCGCGCGAGTCCCAAATTTTTGTGTCCATGCTATCCGCCTTGGGCCCGGATGGATCCATCCTGGAATCGCCTAATATTTGTCCCGAACATCAAATACGGCCTAAGAAACAATTTCCACCGCCTCGAAATGACCAAATTATATTTTTTGGCATTTTATAGCCATAAAACTGCAAATCCGCGCGAGTCCCAAATTTTTGTGTGCTATAGTCCATGCCTTCCGCCTCGGGCCCGGCTGGATCCGTCCTGGAATCCCCTAATATTTGTCCCGGACATCAAATACGGCCTAAGAAATAATTTCCACCGCCCCGAAATGACCAAATTATATTTTTTGGCATTTTATAGCCATAAAACTGCAAATCCGTGCGAGTCCCAAATTTTTGTGTGCTATAGTCCATGCCTTCCGCCTTGGGCCCGGATGGATCTATACTGGAATAGCCTAATATTTGTCCCGAACATCAAATACGACCTAAGAAACCATTGCCACCGCCCCGAAATGACCAAATTATATTTTTTGGCATTTTACAGCCATAAAAATGCAAATCCGCGCGAGTCCCAAATTTTTGTGTCCATGCTATCCGCCTTGGGCCCGGATGGATCCATCCTGGAATCGCCTAATATTTGTCCCGGACATCAAATACGACCTAAGAAACCATTGCCACTGCCCCGAAATGGCCAAATTATATTTTTTGGCATTTTATAGCCATAAAACTGCAAATCCGCGCGAGTCCCAAATTTTTGTGTGCTATAGTCCATGCTATCCGCCTTGGGCCCGGATGGATCCATCCTGGAATCACCTAATATTTGTCCCGGACATCAAATACGGCCTAAGAAATAATTTCCACCGCCCCGAAATGACCAAATTATATTTTTTGGCATTTTATAGCCATAAAACTGCAAATCCGTGCGAGTCCCAAATTTTTGTGTGCTATAGTCCATGCCTTCCGCCTTGGGCCCGGATGGATCCATCCTGGAATTGCCTAATATTTGTCCCGGACATCAAATACGACCTAAGAAACCATTTCCACCGCCTCGAAATGACCAAATTATATTTTTTGGCATTTTATAGCCATAAAACTGCAAATCCGTGCGAGTCCCAAATTTTTGTGTGCTATAGTCCATGCCTTCCGCCTTGGGCCCGGATGGATCCGTCCTGGAATTGCCTAATATTTGTCCTGGACATCAAATACGACCTAAGAAACCATTGCCACCGCCCCGAAATGGCCAAATTATATTTTTTGGCATTTTACAGCCATAAAACTGCAAATCCGCGCGAGTCCCAAATATTTGTGTGCTATAGTCCATGTTATCCGCCTTGGGCCCGGATGGATCCACCCTGGAATCGCCTAATATTTGTCCCGGACATCAAATATGACCTAAGAAACCATTGCCACTGCCCCGAAATGGCCAAATTATATTTTTTGGCATTTTATAGCCATAAAACTGCAAATCCGCGCGAGTCCCAAATTTTTGTGTGCTATAGTCCATGCTATCCGCCTTGGGCCCGGATGGATCCATCCTGGAATCGCCTAATATTTGTCCCGGACATCAAATACGGCCTAAGAAACAATTTCCACCGCCTCGAAATGACCAAATTATATTTTTTGGCATTTTATAGCCATAAAACTGCAAATCCGCGCGAGTCCCAAATTTTTGTGTCCATGCTATCCGCCTTGGGCCCGGATGGATCCATCCTGGAATCACCTAATATTTGTCCCGGACATCAAATACGGCCTAAGAAACAATTTCCACCGCCTCGAAATGACCAAATTATATTTTTTGGCATTTTATAGCCATAAAACTGCAAATCCGTGCGAGTCCCAAATTTTTGTGTGCTATAGTCCATGCCTTCCGCCTTGGGCCCGGATGGATCCGTCCTGGAATTGCCTAATATTTGTCCTGGACATCAAATACGACCTAAGAAACCATTGCCACCGCCCCGAAATGGCCAAATTATATTTTTTGGCATTTTACAGCCATAAAACTGCAAATCCGCGCGAGTCCCAAATATTTGTGTGCTATAGTCCATGCTATCCGCCTTGGGCCCGGATGGATCCATCCTGGAATCGCCTAATATTTGTCCCGGACATCAAATATGACCTAAGAAACCATTGCCACTGCCCCGAAATGGCCAAATTATATTTTTTGGCATTTTATAGCCATAAAACTGCAAATCCGCGCGAGTCCCAAATTTTTGTGTGCTATAGTCCATGCTATCCGCCTTGGGCCCGGATGGATCCATCCTGGAATCGCCTAATATTTGTCCCGGACATCAAATACGGCCTAAGAAACAATTTCCACCGCCTCGAAATGACCAAATTATATTTTTTGGCATTTTATAGCCATAAAACTGCAAATCCGCGCGAGTCCCAAATTTTTGTGTGCTATAGTCCATGCTATCCGCCTTGGGCCCGGATGGATCCATCCTAGAATCGCCTAATATTTGTCCCGGACATCAAATACGGCCTAAGAAACAATTTCCACTGCCTCGAAATGACCAAATTATATTTTTTGGCATTTTATAGCCATAAAACTGCAAATCCGCGCGAGTCCCAAATTTTTGTGTGCTATAGTCCATGCCTTCCGCCTCGGGCCCGGATGGATCCGTCCTGGAATCCCCTAATATTTGTCCCGGACATCAAATACGGCCTAAGAAACCATTTCCACCGCCTCGAAATGACCAAATTATATTTTTTGGCATTTTATAGCCATAAAACTGCAAATCCGCGCGAGTCCCAAATTTTTGTGTGCTATAGTCCATGCTATCCGCCTTGGGCCCGGATGGATCCATCCGGGAATCGCCTAATATTTGTCCCGGACATCAAATACGGCCTAAGAAACAATTTCCACCGCCTCGAAATGACCAAATTATATTTTTTGGCATTTTATAGCCATAAAACTGCAAATCCGCGCGAGTCCCAAATTTTTGTGTGCTATAGTCCATGCTATCCGCCTTGGGCCCGGATGGATCCATCCGGGAATCGCCTAATATTTGTCCCGGACATCAAATACGGCCTAAGAAACAATTTCCACCGCCTCGAAATGACCAAATTATATTTTTTGGCATTTTATAGCCATAAAACTGCAAATCCGCGCGAGTCCCAAATTTTTGTGTGCTATAGTCCATGCTATCCGCCTTGGGCCCGGATGGATCCATCCGGGAATCGCCTAATATTTGTCCCGGACATCAAATACGGCCTAAGAAACAATTTCCACCGCCTCGAAATGACCAAATTATATTTTTTGGCATTTTATAGCCATAAAACTGCAAATCCGCGCGAGTCCCAAATTTTTGTGTCCATGCTATCCGCCTTGGGCCCGGATGGATCCATCCTGGAATCGCCTAATATTTGTCCCGAACATCAAATACGGCCTAAGAAACAATTTCCACCGCCTCGAAATGACCAAATTATATTTTTTGGCATTTTATAGCCATAAAACTGCAAATCCGCGCGAGTCCCAAATTTTTGTGTGCTATAGTCCATGCTATCCGCCTTGGGCCCGGATGGATCCGTCCGGGAATCGCCTAATATTTGTCCCGGACATCAAATACGGCCTAAGAAACAATTTCCACCGCCTCGAAATGACCAAATTATATTTTTTGGCATTTTATAGCCATAAAACTGCAAATCCGCGCGAGTCCCAAATTTTTGTGTGCTATAGTCCATGCTATCCGCCTTGGGCCCGGATGGATCCATCCTGGAATCGCCTAATATTTGTCCCGGACATCAAATACGGCCTAAGAAACAATTTCCACCGCCTCGAAATGACCAAATTATATTTTTTTGCATTTTATAGCCATAAAACTGCAAATCCGCGCGAGTCCCAAATTTTTGTGTCCATGCTATCCGCCTTGGGCCCGGATGGATCCATCCTGGAATCGCCTAATATTTGTCCCGGACATCAAATACGGCCTAAGAAACAATTTCCACCGCCTCGAAATGACCAAATTATATTTTTTGGCATTTTATAGCCATAAAACTGCAAATCCGCGCGAGTCCCAAATTTTTGTGTGCTATAGTCCATGCTATCCGCCTTGGGCCCGGATGGATCCGTCCGGGAATCGCCTAATATTTGTCCCGGACATCAAATACGGCCTAAGAAACAATTTCCACCGCCTCGAAATGACCAAATTATATTTTTTGGCATTTTATAGCCATAAAACTGCAAATCCGCGCGAGTCCCAAATTTTTGTGTGCTATAGTCCATGCTATCCGCCTTGGGCCCGGATGGATCCATCCGGGAATCGCCTAATATTTGTCCCGGACATCAAATACGGCCTAAGAAACAATTTCCACCGCCTCGAAATGACCAAATTATATTTTTTGGCATTTTATAGCCATAAAACTGCAAATCCGTGCGAGTCCCAAATTTTTGTGTGCTATAGTCCATGCCTTCCGCCTTGGGCCCGGATGGATCCGTCCTGGAATTGCCTAATATTTGTCCTGGACATCAAATACGACCTAAGAAACCATTGCCACCGCCCCGAAATGGCCAAATTATATTTTTTGGCATTTTACAGCCATAAAACTGCAAATCCGCGCGAGTCCCAAATATTTGTGTGCTATAGTCCATGCTATCCGCCTTGGGCCCGGATGGATCCATCCTGGAATCGCCTAATATTTGTCCCGGACATCAAATATGACCTAAGAAACCATTGCCACTGCCCCGAAATGGCCAAATTATATTTTTTGGCATTTTATAGCCATAAAACTGCAAATCCGCGCGAGTCCCAAATTTTTGTGTGCTATAGTCCATGCTATCCGCCTTGGGCCCGGATGGATCCATCCTGGAATCGCCTAATATTTGTCCCGGACATCAAATACGGCCTAAGAAACAATTTCCACCGCCTCGAAATGACCAAATTATATTTTTTGGCATTTTATAGCCATAAAACTGCAAATCCGCGCGAGTCCCAAATTTTTGTGTGCTATAGTCCATGCTATCCGCCTTGGGCCCGGATGGATCCATCCTAGAATCGCCTAATATTTGTCCCGGACATCAAATACGGCCTAAGAAACAATTTCCACTGCCTCGAAATGACCAAATTATATTTTTTGGCATTTTATAGCCATAAAACTGCAAATCCGCGCGAGTCCCAAATTTTTGTGTGCTATAGTCCATGCCTTCCGCCTCGGGCCCGGATGGATCCGTCCTGGAATCCCCTAATATTTGTCCCGGACATCAAATACGGCCTAAGAAACCATTTCCACCGCCTCGAAATGACCAAATTATATTTTTTGGCATTTTATAGCCATAAAACTGCAAATCCGCGCGAGTCCCAAATTTTTGTGTGCTATAGTCCATGCTATCCGCCTTGGGCCCGGATGGATCCATCCGGGAATCGCCTAATATTTGTCCCGGACATCAAATACGGCCTAAGAAACAATTTCCACCGCCTCGAAATGACCAAATTATATTTTTTGGCATTTTATAGCCATAAAACTGCAAATCCGCGCGAGTCCCAAATTTTTGTGTGCTATAGTCCATGCTATCCGCCTTGGGCCCGGATGGATCCATCCGGGAATCGCCTAATATTTGTCCCGGACATCAAATACGGCCTAAGAAACAATTTCCACCGCCTCGAAATGACCAAATTATATTTTTTGGCATTTTATAGCCATAAAACTGCAAATCCGCGCGAGTCCCAAATTTTTGTGTGCTATAGTCCATGCTATCCGCCTTGGGCCCGGATGGATCCATCCGGGAATCGCCTAATATTTGTCCCGGACATCAAATACGGCCTAAGAAACAATTTCCACCGCCTCGAAATGACCAAATTATATTTTTTGGCATTTTATAGCCATAAAACTGCAAATCCGCGCGAGTCCCAAATTTTTGTGTCCATGCTATCCGCCTTGGGCCCGGATGGATCCATCCTGGAATCGCCTAATATTTGTCCCGAACATCAAATACGGCCTAAGAAACAATTTCCACCGCCTCGAAATGACCAAATTATATTTTTTGGCATTTTATAGCCATAAAACTGCAAATCCGCGCGAGTCCCAAATTTTTGTGTGCTATAGTCCATGCTATCCGCCTTGGGCCCGGATGGATCCGTCCGGGAATCGCCTAATATTTGTCCCGGACATCAAATACGGCCTAAGAAACAATTTCCACCGCCTCGAAATGACCAAATTATATTTTTTGGCATTTTATAGCCATAAAACTGCAAATCCGCGCGAGTCCCAAATTTTTGTGTGCTATAGTCCATGCTATCCGCCTTGGGCCCGGATGGATCCATCCTGGAATCGCCTAATATTTGTCCCGGACATCAAATACGGCCTAAGAAACAATTTCCACCGCCTCGAAATGACCAAATTATATTTTTTTGCATTTTATAGCCATAAAACTGCAAATCCGCGCGAGTCCCAAATTTTTGTGTCCATGCTATCCGCCTTGGGCCCGGATGGATCCATCCTGGAATCGCCTAATATTTGTCCCGGACATCAAATACGGCCTAAGAAACAATTTCCACCGCCTCGAAATGACCAAATTATATTTTTTGGCATTTTATAGCCATAAAACTGCAAATCCGCGCGAGTCCCAAATTTTTGTGTGCTATAGTCCATGCTATCCGCCTTGGGCCCGGATGGATCCGTCCGGGAATCGCCTAATATTTGTCCCGGACATCAAATACGGCCTAAGAAACAATTTCCACCGCCTCGAAATGACCAAATTATATTTTTTGGCATTTTATAGCCATAAAACTGCAAATCCGCGCGAGTCCCAAATTTTTGTGTGCTATAGTCCATGCTATCCGCCTTGGGCCCGGATGGATCCATCCGGGAATCGCCTAATATTTGTCCCGGACATCAAATACGGCCTAAGAAACAATTTCCACCGCCTCGAAATGACCAAATTATATTTTTTGGCATTTTATAGCCATAAAACTGCAAATCCGCGCGAGTCCCAAATTTTTGTGTGCTATAGTCCATGCTATCCGCCTTGGGCCCGGATGGATCCATCCGGGAATCGCCTAATATTTGTCCCGGACATCAAATACGGCCTAAGAAACAATTTCCACCGCCTCGAAATGACCAAATTATATTTTTTGGCATTTTATAGCCATAAAACTGCAAATCCGCGCGAGTCCCAAATTTTTGTGTCCATGCTATCCGCCTTGGGCCCGGATGGATCCATCCTGGAATCGCCTAATATTTGTCCCGAACATCAAATACGGCCTAAGAAACAATTTCCACCGCCTCGAAATGACCAAATTATATTTTTTGGCATTTTATAGCCATAAAACTGCAAATCCGCGCGAGTCCCAAATTTTTGTGTGCTATAGTCCATGCTATCCGCCTTGGGCCCGGATGGATCCGTCCGGGAATCGCCTAATATTTGTCCCGGACATCAAATACGGCCTAAGAAACAATTTCCACCGCCTCGAAATGACCAAATTATATTTTTTGGCATTTTATAGCCATAAAACTGCAAATCCGCGCGAGTCCCAAATTTTTGTGTGCTATAGTCCATGCTATCCGCCTTGGGCCCGGATGGATCCATCCTGGAATCGCCTAATATTTGTCCCGGACATCAAATACGGCCTAAGAAACAATTTCCACCGCCTCGAAATGACCAAATTATATTTTTTGGCATTTTATAGCCATAAAACTGCAAATCCGCGCGAGTCCCAAATTTTTGTGTCCATCCTATCCGCCTTGGGCCCGGATGGATCCATCCTGGAATCGCCTAATATTTGTCCCGAACATCAAATACGGCCTAAGAAACAATTTCCACCGCCTCGAAATGACCAAATTATATTTTTTGGCATTTTATAGCCATAAAACTGCAAATCTGCGCGAGTCCCAAATTTTTGTGTGCTATAGTCCATGCCTTCCGCCTCGGGCCCGGATGGATCCGTCCTGGAATCCCCTAATATTTGTCCCGGACATCAAATACGGCCTAAGAAATAATTTCCACCGCCCCGAAATGACCAAATTATATTTTTTGGCATTTTATAGCCATAAAACTGCAAATCCGTGCGAGTCTCAAATTTTTGTGTGCTATAGTCCATGCCTTCCGCCTTGGGCCCGGATGGATCTATACTGGAATAGCCTAATATTTGTCCCGAACATCAAATACGACCTAAGAAACCATTGCCACCGCCCCGAAATGAACAAATTATATTTTTTGGCATTTTACAGCCATAAAAATGCAAATCCGCGCGAGTCCCAAATATTTGTGTGCTATAGCCCATGCCTTCCGCCTTTGGCCCGGATGGATCCGTCCTGGAATTGCCTAATATTTGTCCCGGACATCAAATACGACCTAAGAAACCATTGCCACTGCCCCGAAATGGCCAAATTATATTTTTTGGCATTTTATAGCCATAAAACTGCAAATCCGCGCGAGTCCCAAATTTTTGTGTCCATGCTATCCGCCTTGGGCCCGGATGGATCCATCCTGGAATCGCCTAATATTTGTCCCGAACATCAAATACGGCCTAAGAAACAATTTCCACCGCCTCGAAATGACCAAATTATATTTTTTGGCATTTTATAGCCATAAAACTGCAAATCCGCGCGAGTCCCAAATTTTTGTGTGCTATAGTCCATGCTATCCGCCTTGGGCCCGGATGGATCCGTCCGGGAATCGCCTAATATTTGTCCCGGACATCAAATACGGCCTAAGAAACAATTTCCACCGCCTCGAAATGACCAAATTATATTTTTTGGCATTTTATAGCCATAAAACTGCAAATCCGCGCGAGTCCCAAATTTTTGTGTGCTATAGTCCATGCTATCCGCCTTGGGCCCGGATGGATCCATCCTGGAATCGCCTAATATTTGTCCCGGACATCAAATACGGCCTAAGAAACAATTTCCACCGCCTCGAAATGACCAAATTATATTTTTTTGCATTTTATAGCCATAAAACTGCAAATCCGCGCGAGTCCCAAATTTTTGTGTCCATGCTATCCGCCTTGGGCCCGGATGGATCCATCCTGGAATCGCCTAATATTTGTCCCGGACATCAAATACGGCCTAAGAAACAATTTCCACCGCCTCGAAATGACCAAATTATATTTTTTGGCATTTTATAGCCATAAAACTGCAAATCCGCGCGAGTCCCAAATTTTTGTGTGCTATAGTCCATGCTATCCGCCTTGGGCCCGGATGGATCCGTCCGGGAATCGCCTAATATTTGTCCCGGACATCAAATACGGCCTAAGAAACAATTTCCACCGCCTCGAAATGACCAAATTATATTTTTTGGCATTTTATAGCCATAAAACTGCAAATCCGCGCGAGTCCCAAATTTTTGTGTGCTATAGTCCATGCTATCCGCCTTGGGCCCGGATGGATCCATCCGGGAATCGCCTAATATTTGTCCCGGACATCAAATACGGCCTAAGAAACAATTTCCACCGCCTCGAAATGACCAAATTATATTTTTTGGCATTTTATAGCCATAAAACTGCAAATCCGCGCGAGTCCCAAATTTTTGTGTGCTATAGTCCATGCTATCCGCCTTGGGCCCGGATGGATCCATCCGGGAATCGCCTAATATTTGTCCCGGACATCAAATACGGCCTAAGAAACAATTTCCACCGCCTCGAAATGACCAAATTATATTTTTTGGCATTTTATAGCCATAAAACTGCAAATCCGCGCGAGTCCCAAATTTTTGTGTCCATGCTATCCGCCTTGGGCCCGGATGGATCCATCCTGGAATCGCCTAATATTTGTCCCGAACATCAAATACGGCCTAAGAAACAATTTCCACCGCCTCGAAATGACCAAATTATATTTTTTGGCATTTTATAGCCATAAAACTGCAAATCCGCGCGAGTCCCAAATTTTTGTGTGCTATAGTCCATGCTATCCGCCTTGGGCCCGGATGGATCCGTCCGGGAATCGCCTAATATTTGTCCCGGACATCAAATACGGCCTAAGAAACAATTTCCACCGCCTCGAAATGACCAAATTATATTTTTTGGCATTTTATAGCCATAAAACTGCAAATCCGCGCGAGTCCCAAATTTTTGTGTGCTATAGTCCATGCTATCCGCCTTGGGCCCGGATGGATCCATCCTGGAATCGCCTAATATTTGTCCCGGACATCAAATACGGCCTAAGAAACAATTTCCACCGCCTCGAAATGACCAAATTATATTTTTTGGCATTTTATAGCCATAAAACTGCAAATCCGCGCGAGTCCCAAATTTTTGTGTCCATCCTATCCGCCTTGGGCCCGGATGGATCCATCCTGGAATCGCCTAATATTTGTCCCGAACATCAAATACGGCCTAAGAAACAATTTCCACCGCCTCGAAATGACCAAATTATATTTTTTGGCATTTTATAGCCATAAAACTGCAAATCTGCGCGAGTCCCAAATTTTTGTGTGCTATAGTCCATGCCTTCCGCCTCGGGCCCGGATGGATCCGTCCTGGAATCCCCTAATATTTGTCCCGGACATCAAATACGGCCTAAGAAATAATTTCCACCGCCCCGAAATGACCAAATTATATTTTTTGGCATTTTATAGCCATAAAACTGCAAATCCGTGCGAGTCTCAAATTTTTGTGTGCTATAGTCCATGCCTTCCGCCTTGGGCCCGGATGGATCTATACTGGAATAGCCTAATATTTGTCCCGAACATCAAATACGACCTAAGAAACCATTGCCACCGCCCCGAAATGAACAAATTATATTTTTTGGCATTTTACAGCCATAAAAATGCAAATCCGCGCGAGTCCCAAATATTTGTGTGCTATAGCCCATGCCTTCCGCCTTTGGCCCGGATGGATCCGTCCTGGAATTGCCTAATATTTGTCCCGGACATCAAATACGACCTAAGAAACCATTGCCACTGCCCCGAAATGGCCAAATTATATTTTTTGGCATTTTATAGCCATAAAACTGCAAATCCGCGCGAGTCCCAAATTTTTGTGTCCATGCTATCCGCCTTGGGCCCGGATGGATCCATCCTGGAATCGCCTAATATTTGTCCCGAACATCAAATACGGCCTAAGAAACAATTTCCACCGCCTCGAAATGACCAAATTATATTTTTTGGCATTTTATAGCCATAAAACTGCAAATCCGCGCGAGTCCCAAATTTTTGTGTGCTATAGTCCATGCTATCCGCCTTGGGCCCGGATGGATCCGTCCGGGAATCGCCTAATATTTGTCCCGGACATCAAATACGGCCTAAGAAACAATTTCCACCGCCTCGAAATGACCAAATTATATTTTTTGGCATTTTATAGCCATAAAACTGCAAATCCGCGCGAGTCCCAAATTTTTGTGTGCTATAGTCCATGCTATCCGCCTTGGGCCCGGATGGATCCATCCTGGAATCGCCTAATATTTGTCCCGGACATCAAATACGGCCTAAGAAACAATTTCCACCGCCTCGAAATGACCAAATTATATTTTTTTGCATTTTATAGCCATAAAACTGCAAATCCGCGCGAGTCCCAAATTTTTGTGTCCATGCTATCCGCCTTGGGCCCGGATGGATCCATCCTGGAATCGCCTAATATTTGTCCCGGACATCAAATACGGCCTAAGAAACAATTTCCACCGCCTCGAAATGACCAAATTATATTTTTTGGCATTTTATAGCCATAAAACTGCAAATCCGCGCGAGTCCCAAATTTTTGTGTGCTATAGTCCATGCTATCCGCCTTGGGCCCGGATGGATCCGTCCGGGAATCGCCTAATATTTGTCCCGGACATCAAATACGGCCTAAGAAACAATTTCCACCGCCTCGAAATGACCAAATTATATTTTTTGGCATTTTATAGCCATAAAACTGCAAATCCGCGCGAGTCCCAAATTTTTGTGTGCTATAGTCCATGCTATCCGCCTTGGGCCCGGATGGATCCATCCGGGAATCGCCTAATATTTGTCCCGGACATCAAATACGGCCTAAGAAACAATTTCCACCGCCTCGAAATGACCAAATTATATTTTTTGGCATTTTATAGCCATAAAACTGCAAATCCGCGCGAGTCCCAAATTTTTGTGTGCTATAGTCCATGCTATCCGCCTTGGGCCCGGATGGATCCATCCGGGAATCGCCTAATATTTGTCCCGGACATCAAATACGGCCTAAGAAACAATTTCCACCGCCTCGAAATGACCAAATTATATTTTTTGGCATTTTATAGCCATAAAACTGCAAATCCGCGCGAGTCCCAAATTTTTGTGTCCATGCTATCCGCCTTGGGCCCGGATGGATCCATCCTGAAATCGCCTAATATTTGTCCCGAACATCAAATACGGCCTAAGAAACAATTTCCACCGCCTCGAAATGACCAAATTATATTTTTTGGCATTTTATAGCCATAAAACTGCAAATCCGCGCGAGTCCCAAATTTTTG
Organism: Nicotiana tabacum; assembly: GCF_000715075.1. Taxonomy (NCBI): domain Eukaryota; kingdom Viridiplantae; phylum Streptophyta; class Magnoliopsida; order Solanales; family Solanaceae; genus Nicotiana; species Nicotiana tabacum. The sequence continues at coordinate 94,988 of NW_027438429.1, read as the reverse complement.
TGTGCTATAGTCCATGCTATCCGCCTTGGGCCCGGATGGATCCGTCCGGGAATCGCCTAATATTTGTCCCGGACATCAAATACGGCCTAAGAAACAATTTCCACCGCCTCGAAATGACCAAATTATATTTTTTGGCATTTTATAGCCATAAAACTGCAAATCCGCGCGAGTCCCAAATTTTTGTGTGCTATAGTCCATGCTATCCGCCTTGGGCCCGGATGGATCCATCCTGGAATCGCCTAATATTTGTCCCGGACATCAAATACGGCCTAAGAAACAATTTCCACCGCCTCGAAATGACCAAATTATATTTTTTGGCATTTTATAGCCATAAAACTGCAAATCCGCGCGAGTCCCAAATTTTTGTGTCCATCCTATCCGCCTTGGGCCCGGATGGATCCATCCTGGAATCGCCTAATATTTGTCCCGAACATCAAATACGGCCTAAGAAACAATTTCCACCGCCTCGAAATGACCAAATTATATTTTTTGGCATTTTATAGCCATAAAACTGCAAATCTGCGCGAGTCCCAAATTTTTGTGTGCTATAGTCCATGCCTTCCGCCTCGGGCCCGGATGGATCCGTCCTGGAATCCCCTAATATTTGTCCCGGACATCAAATACGGCCTAAGAAATAATTTCCACCGCCCCGAAATGACCAAATTATATTTTTTGGCATTTTATAGCCATAAAACTGCAAATCCGTGCGAGTCTCAAATTTTTGTGTGCTATAGTCCATGCCTTCCGCCTTGGGCCCGGATGGATCTATACTGGAATAGCCTAATATTTGTCCCGAACATCAAATACGACCTAAGAAACCATTGCCACCGCCCCGAAATGAACAAATTATATTTTTTGGCATTTTACAGCCATAAAAATGCAAATCCGCGCGAGTCCCAAATATTTGTGTGCTATAGCCCATGCCTTCCGCCTTTGGCCCGGATGGATCCGTCCTGGAATTGCCTAATATTTGTCCCGGACATCAAATACGACCTAAGAAACCATTGCCACTGCCCCGAAATGGCCAAATTATATTTTTTGGCATTTTATAGCCATAAAACTGCAAATCCGCGCGAGTCCCAAATTTTTGTGTGCTATAGTCCATGCTATCCGCCTTGGGCCCGGATGGATCCATCCTGGAATCGCCTAATATTTGTCCCGGACATCAAATACGGCCTAAGAAACAATTTCCACCGCCTCGAAATGACCAAATTATATTTTTTTGCATTTTATAGCCATAAAACTGCAAATCCGCGCGAGTCCCAAATTTTTGTGTCCATGCTATCCGCCTTGGGCCCGGATGGATCCATCCTGGAATCGCCTAATATTTGTCCCGGACATCAAATACGGCCTAAGAAACAATTTCCACCGCCTCGAAATGACCAAATTATATTTTTTGGCATTTTATAGCCATAAAACTGCAAATCCGCGCGAGTCCCAAATTTTTGTGTCCATGCTATCCGCCTTGGGCCCGGATGGATCCATCCTGGAATCGCCTAATATTTGTCCCGAACATCAAATACGGCCTAAGAAACAATTTCCACCGCCTCGAAATGACCAAATTATATTTTTTGGCATTTTATAGCCATAAAACTGCAAATCCGCGCGAGTCCCAAATTTTTGTGTGCTATAGTCCATGCCTTCCGCCTCGGGCCCGGATGGATCCGTCCTGGAATCCCCTAATATTTGTCCCGGACATCAAATACGGCCTAAGAAATAATTTCCACCGCCCCGAAATGACCAAATTATATTTTTTGGCATTTTATAGCCATAAAACTGCAAATCCGCGCGAGTCCCAAATTTTTGTGTGCTATAGTCCATGCTATCCGCCTTGGGCCCGGATGGATCCATCCTGGAATCCCCTAATATTTGTCCCGGACATCAAATACGGCCTAAGAAACAATTTCCACCGCCTCGAAATGACCAAATTATATTTTTTGGCATTTTATAGCCATAAAACTGCAAATCCGCGCGAGTCCCAAATTTTTGTGTCCATGCTATCCGCCTTGGGCCCGGATGGATCCATCCTGGAATTGCCTAATATTTGTCCCGAACATCAAATACGGCCTAAGAAACAATTTCCACCGCCTCGAAATGACCAAATTATATTTTTTGGCATTTTATAGCCATAAAACTGCAAATCTGCGCGAGTCCCAAATTTTTGTGTGCTATAGTCCATGCCTTCCGCCTCGGGCCCGGATGGATCCGTCCTGGAATCCCCTAATATTTGTCCCGGACATCAAATACGGCCTAAGAAATAATTTCCACCGCCCCGAAATGACCAAATTATATTTTTTGGCATTTTATAGCCATAAAACTGCAAATCCGTGCGAGTCTCAAATTTTTGTGTGCTATAGTCCATGCCTTCCGCCTTGGGCCCGGATGGATCTATACTGGAATAGCCTAATATTTGTCCCGAACATCAAATACGACCTAAGAAACCATTGCCACCGCCCCGAAATGACCAAATTATATTTTTTGGCATTTTACAGCCATAAAAATGCAAATCCGCGCGAGTCCCAAATATTTGTGTGCTATAGCCCATGCCTTCCGCCTTTGGCCCGGATGGATCCGTCCTGGAATTGCCTAATATTTGTCCCGGACATCAAATACGACCTAAGAAACCATTGCCACTGCCCCGAAATGGCCAAATTATATTTTTTGGCATTTTATAGCCATAAAACTGCAAATCCGCGCGAGTCCCAAATTTTTGTGTGCTATAGTCCATGCTATCCGCCTTGGGCCCGGATGGATCCATCCTGGAATCGCCTAATATTTGTCCCGGACATCAAATACGGCCTAAGAAACAATTTCCACCGCCTCGAAATGACCAAATTATATTTTTTGGCATTTTATAGCCATAAAACTGCAAATCCGCGCGAGTCCCAAATTTTTGTGTCCATGCTATCCGCCTTGGGCCCGGATGGATCCATCCTGGAATCGCCTAATATTTGTCCCGGACATCAAATACGGCCTAAGAAACAATTTCCACCGCCTCGAAATGACCAAATTATATTTTTTGGCATTTTATAGCCATAAAACTGCAAATCCGCGCGAGTCCCAAATTTTTGTGTCCATGCTATCCGCCTTGGGCCCGGATGGATCCATCCTGGAATCGCCTAATATTTGTCCCGAACATCAAATACGGCCTAAGAAACAATTTCCACCGCCTCGAAATGACCAAATTATATTTTTTGGCATTTTATAGCCATAAAACTGCAAATCCGCGCGAGTCCCAAATTTTTGTGTGCTATAGTCCATGCCTTCCGCCTCGGGCCCGGATGGATCCGTCCTGGAATCCCCTAATATTTGTCCCGGACATCAAATACGGCCTAAGAAATAATTTCCACCGCCCCGAAATGACCAAATTATATTTTTTGGCATTTTATAGCCATAAAACTGCAAATCCGCGCGAGTCCCAAATTTTTGTGTCCATGCTATCCGCCTTGGGCCCGGATGGATCCATCCTGGAATTGCCTAATATTTGTCCCGAACATCAAATACGGCCTAAGAAACAATTTCCACCGCCTCGAAATGACCAAATTATATTTTTTGGCATTTTATAGCCATAAAACTGCAAATCTGCGCGAGTCCCAAATTTTTGTGTGCTATAGTCCATGCCTTCCGCCTCGGGCCCGGATGGATCCGTCCTGGAATCCCCTAATATTTGTCCCGGACCTCAAATACGGCCTAAGAAATAATTTCCACCGCCCCGAAATGACCAAATTATATTTTTTGGCATTTTATAGCCATAAAACTGCAAATCCGTGCGAGTCTCAAATTTTTGTGTGCTATAGTCCATGCCTTCCGCCTTGGGCCCGGATGGATCTATACTGGAATAGCCTAATATTTGTCCCGAACATCAAATACGACCTAAGAAACCATTGCCACCGCCCCGAAATGACCAAATTATATTTTTTGGCATTTTACAGCCATAAAAATGCAAATCCGCGCGAGTCCCAAATATTTGTGTGCTATAGCCCATGCCTTCCGCCTTTGGCCCGGATGGATCCGTCCTGGAATTGCCTAATATTTGTCCCGGACATCAAATACGACCTAAGAAACCATTGCCACTGCCCCGAAATGGCCAAATTATATTTTTTGGCATTTTATAGCCATAAAACTGCAAATCCGCGCGAGTCCCAAATTTTTGTGTGCTATAGTCCATGCTATCCGCCTTGGGCCCGGATGGATCCATCCTGGAATCGCCTAATATTTGTCCCGGACATCAAATACGGCCTAAGAAACAATTTCCACCGCCTCGAAATGACCAAATTATATTTTTTGGCATTTTATAGCCATAAAACTGCAAATCCGCGCGAGTCCCAAATTTTTGTGTCCATGCTATCCGCCTTGGGCCCGGATGGATCCATCCTGGAATCGCCTAATATTTGTCCCGGACATCAAATACGGCCTAAGAAACAATTTCCACCGCCTCGAAATGACCAAATTATATTTTTTGGCATTTTATAGCCATAAAACTGCAAATCCGCGCGAGTCCCAAATTTTTGTGTCCATGCTATCCGCCTTGGGCCCGGATGGATCCATCCTGGAATCGCCTAATATTTGTCCCGAACATCAAATACGGCCTAAGAAACAATTTCCACCGCCTCGAAATGACCAAATTATATTTTTTGGCATTTTATAGCCATAAAACTGCAAATCCGCGCGAGTCCCAAATTTTTGTGTGCTATAGTCCATGCCTTCCGCCTCGGGCCCGGATGGATCCGTCCTGGAATCCCCTAATATTTGTCCCGGACATCAAATACGGCCTAAGAAATAATTTCCACCGCCCCGAAATGACCAAATTATATTTTTTGGCATTTTATAGCCATAAAACTGCAAATCCGCGCGAGTCCCAAATTTTTGTGTCCATGCTATCCGCCTTGGGCCCGGATGGATCCATCCTGGAATTGCCTAATATTTGTCCCGAACATCAAATACGGCCTAAGAAACAATTTCCACCGCCTCGAAATGACCAAATTATATTTTTTGGCATTTTATAGCCATAAAACTGCAAATCTGCGCGAGTCCCAAATTTTTGTGTGCTATAGTCCATGCCTTCCGCCTCGGGCCCGGATGGATCCGTCCTGGAATCCCCTAATATTTGTCCCGGACCTCAAATACGGCCTAAGAAATAATTTCCACCGCCCCGAAATGACCAAATTATATTTTTTGGCATTTTATAGCCATAAAACTGCAAATCCGTGCGAGTCTCAAATTTTTGTGTGCTATAGTCCATGCCTTCCGCCTTGGGCCCGGATGGATCTATACTGGAATAGCCTAATATTTGTCCCGAACATCAAATACGACCTAAGAAACCATTGCCACCGCCCCGAAATGACCAAATTATATTTTTTGGCATTTTACAGCCATAAAAATGCAAATCCGCGCGAGTCCCAAATATTTGTGTGCTATAGCCCATGCCTTCCGCCTTTGGCCCGGATGGATCCGTCCTGGAATTGCCTAATATTTGTCCCGGACATCAAATACGACCTAAGAAACCATTGCCACTGCCCCGAAATGGCCAAATTATATTTTTTGGCATTTTATAGCCATAAAACTGCAAATCCGCGCGAGTCCCAAATTTTTGTGTGCTATAGTCCATGCTATCCGCCTTGGGCCCGGATGGATCCATCCTGGAATCGCCTAATATTTGTCCCGGACATCAAATACGGCCTAAGAAACAATTTCCACCGCCTCGAAATGACCAAATTATATTTTTTGGCATTTTATAGCCATAAAACTGCAAATCCGCGCGAGTCCCAAATTTTTGTGTCCATGCTATCCGCCTTGGGCCCGGATGGATCCATCCTGGAATCGCCTAATATTTGTCCCGGACATCAAATACGGCCTAAGAAACAATTTCCACCGCCTCGAAATGACCAAATTATATTTTTTGGCATTTTATAGCCATAAAACTGCAAATCCGCGCGAGTCCCAAATTTTTGTGTCCATGCTATCCGCCTTGGGCCCGGATGGATCCATCCTGGAATCGCCTAATATTTGTCCCGAACATCAAATACGGCCTAAGAAACAATTTCCACCGCCTCGAAATGACCAAATTATATTTTTTGGCATTTTATAGCCATAAAACTGCAAATCCGCGCGAGTCCCAAATTTTTGTGTGCTATAGTCCATGCCTTCCGCCTCGGGCCCGGATGGATCCGTCCTGGAATCCCCTAATATTTGTCCCGGACATCAAATACGGCCTAAGAAATAATTTCCACCGCCCCGAAATGACCAAATTATATTTTTTGGCATTTTATAGCCATAAAACTGCAAATCCGCGCGAGTCCCAAATTTTTGTGTCCATGCCTTCCGCCTCGGGCCCGGATGGATCCGTCCTGGAATCCCCTAATATTTGTCCCGAACATCAAATACGGCCTAAGAAACAATTTCCACCGCCTCGAAATGACCAAATTATATTTTTTGGCATTTTATAGCCATAAAACTGCAAATCTGCGCGAGTCCCAAATTTTTGTGTGCTATAGTCCATGCCTTCCGCCTCGGGCCCGGATGGATCCGTCCTGGAATCCCCTAATATTTGTCCCGGACATCAAATACGGCCTAAGAAATAATTTCCACCGCCCCGAAATGACCAAATTATATTTTTTGGCATTTTATAGCCATAAAACTGCAAATCCGTGCGAGTCTCAAATTTTTGTGTGCTATAGTCCATGCCTTCCGCCTTGGGCCCGGATGGATCTATACTGGAATAGCCTAATATTTGTCCCGAACATCAAATACGACCTAAGAAACCATTGCCACCGCCCCGAAATGACCAAATTATATTTTTTTGGCATTTTACAGCCATAAAAATGCAAATCCGCGCGAGTCCCAAATATTTGTGTGCTATAGCCCATGCCTTCCGCCTTTGGCCCGGATGGATCCGTCCTGGAATTGCCTAATATTTGTCCCGGACATCAAATACGACCTAAGAAACCATTGCCACTGCCCCGAAATGGCCAAATTATATTTTTTGGCATTTTATAGCCATAAAACTGCAAATCCGCGCGAGTCCCAAATTTTTGTGTGCTATAGTCCATGCTATCCGCCTTGGGCCCGGATGGATCCATCCTGGAATCGCCTAATATTTGTCCCGGACATCAAATACGGCCTAAGAAACAATTTCCACCGCCTCGAAATGACCAAATTATATTTTTTGGCATTTTATAGCCATAAAACTGCAAATCCGCGCGAGTCCCAAATTTTTGTGTCCATGCTATCCGCCTTGGGCCCGGATGGATCCATCCTGGAATCGCCTAATATTTGTCCCGGACATCAAATACGGCCTAAGAAACAATTTCCACCGCCTCGAAATGACCAAATTATATTTTTTGGCATTTTATAGCCATAAAACTGCAAATCCGCGCGAGTCCCAAATTTTTGTGTCCATGCTATCCGCCTTGGGCCCGGATGGATCCATCCTGGAATCGCCTAATATTTGTCCCGAACATCAAATACGGCCTAAGAAACAATTTCCACCGCCTCGAAATGACCAAATTATATTTTTTGGCATTTTATAGCCATAAAACTGCAAATCCGCGCGAGTCCCAAATTTTTGTGTGCTATAGTCCATGCCTTCCGCCTCGGGCCCGGATGGATCCGTCCTGGAATCCCCTAATATTTGTCCCGGACATCAAATACGGCCTAAGAAATAATTTCCACCGCCCCGAAATGACCAAATTATATTTTTTGGCATTTTATAGCCATAAAACTGCAAATCCGCGCGAGTCCCATATTTTTGTGTCCATGCTATCCGCCTTGGGCCCGGATGGATCCATCCTGGAATTGCCTAATATTTGTCCCGAACATCAAATACGGCCTAAGAAACAATTTCCACCGCCTCGAAATGACCAAATTATATTTTTTGGCATTTTATAGCCATAAAACTGCAAATCTGCGCGAGTCCCAAATTTTTGTGTGCTATAGTCCATGCCTTCCGCCTCGGGCCCGGATGGATCCGTCCTGGAATCCCCTAATATTTGTCCCGGACATCAAATACGGCCTAAGAAATAATTTCCACCGCCCCGAAATGACCAAATTATATTTTTTGGCATTTTATAGCCATAAAACTGCAAATCCGTGCGAGTCTCAAATTTTTGTGTGCTATAGTCCATGCCTTCCGCCTTGGGCCCGGATGGATCTATACTGGAATAGCCTAATATTTGTCCCGAACATCAAATACGACCTAAGAAACCATTGCCACCGCCCCGAAATGACCAAATTATATTTTTTGGCATTTTACAGCCATAAAAATGCAAATCCGCGCGAGTCCCAAATATTTGTGTGCTATAGCCCATGCCTTCCGCCTTTGGCCCGGATGGATCCGTCCTGGAATTGCCTAATATTTGTCCCGGACATCAAATACGACCTAAGAAACCATTGCCACTGCCCCGAAATGGCCAAATTATATTTTTTGGCATTTTATAGCCATAAAACTGCAAATCCGCGCGAGTCCCAAATTTTTGTGTGCTATAGTCCATGCTATCCGCCTTGGGCCCGGATGGATCCATCCTGGAATCGCCTAATATTTGTCCCGGACATCAAATACGGCCTAAGAAACAATTTCCACCGCCTCGAAATGACCAAATTATATTTTTTGGCATTTTATAGCCATAAAACTGCAAATCCGCGCGAGTCCCAAATTTTTGTGTCCATGCTATCCGCCTTGGGCCCGGATGGATCCATCCTGGAATCGCCTAATATTTGTCCCGGACATCAAATACGGCCTAAGAAACAATTTCCACCGCCTCGAAATGACCAAATTATATTTTTTGGCATTTTATAGCCATAAAACTGCAAATCCGCGCGAGTCCCAAATTTTTGTGTCCATGCTATCCGCCTTGGGCCCGGATGGATCCATCCTGGAATCGCCTAATATTTGTCCCGAACATCAAATACGGCCTAAGAAACAATTTCCACCGCCTCGAAATGACCAAATTATATTTTTTGGCATTTTATAGCCATAAAACTGCAAATCCGCGCGAGTCCCAAATTTTTGTGTGCTATAGTCCATGCCTTCCGCCTCGGGCCCGGATGGATCCGTCCTGGAATCCCCTAATATTTGTCCCGGACATCAAATACGGCCTAAGAAATAATTTCCACCGCCCCGAAATGACCAAATTATATTTTTTGGCATTTTATAGCCATAAAACTGCAAATCCGCGCGAGTCCCAAATTTTTGTGTCCATGCTATCCGCCTTGGGCCCGGATGGATCCATCCTGGAATTGCCTAATATTTGTCCCGAACATCAAATACGGCCTAAGAAACAATTTCCACCGCCTCGAAATGACCAAATTATATTTTTTGGCATTTTATAGCCATAAAACTGCAAATCTGCGCGAGTCCCAAATTTTTGTGTGCTATAGTCCATGCCTTCCGCCTCGGGCCCGGATGGATCCGTCCTGGAATCCCCTAATATTTGTCCCGGACATCAAATACGGCCTAAGAAATAATTTCCACCGCCCCGAAATGACCAAATTATATTTTTTGGCATTTTATAGCCATAAAACTGCAAATCCGTGCGAGTCTCAAATTTTTGTGTGCTATAGTCCATGCCTTCCGCCTTGGGCCCGGATGGATCTATACTGGAATAGCCTAATATTTGTCCCGAACATCAAATACGACCTAAGAAACCATTGCCACCGCCCCGAAATGACCAAATTATATTTTTTGGCATTTTACAGCCATAAAAATGCAAATCCGCGCGAGTCCCAAATATTTGTGTGCTATAGCCCATGCCTTCCGCCTTTGGCCCGGATGGATCCGTCCTGGAATTGCCTAATATTTGTCCCGGACATCAAATACGACCTAAGAAACCATTGCCACTGCCCCGAAATGGCCAAATTATATTTTTTGGCATTTTATAGCCATAAAACTGCAAATCCGCGCGAGTCCCAAATTTTTGTGTGCTATAGTCCATGCTATCCGCCTTGGGCCCGGATGGATCCATCCTGGAATCGCCTAATATTTGTCCCGGACATCAAATACGGCCTAAGAAACAATTTCCACCGCCTCGAAATGACCAAATTATATTTTTTGGCATTTTATAGCCATAAAACTGCAAATCCGCGCGAGTCCCAAATTTTTGTGTCCATGCTATCCGCCTTGGGCCCGGATGGATCCATCCTGGAATCGCCTAATATTTGTCCCGGACATCAAATACGGCCTAAGAAACAATTTCCACCGCCTCGAAATGACCAAATTATATTTTTTGGCATTTTATAGCCATAAAACTGCAAATCCGCGCGAGTCCCAAATTTTTGTGTCCATGCTATCCGCCTTGGGCCCGGATGGATCCATCCTGGAATCGCCTAATATTTGTCCCGAACATCAAATACGGCCTAAGAAACAATTTCCACCGCCTCGAAATGACCAAATTATATTTTTTGGCATTTTATAGCCATAAAACTGCAAATCCGCGCGAGTCCCAAATTTTTGTGTGCTATAGTCCATGCCTTCCGCCTCGGGCCCGGATGGATCCGTCCTGGAATCCCCTAATATTTGTCCCGGACATCAAATACGGCCTAAGAAATAATTTCCACCGCCCCGAAATGACCAAATTATATTTTTTGGCATTTTATAGCCATAAAACTGCAAATCCGCGCGAGTCCCAAATTTTTGTGTCCATGCCTTCCGCCTCGGGCCCGGATGGATCCGTCCTGGAATCCCCTAATATTTGTCCCGAACATCAAATACGGCCTAAGAAACAATTTCCACCGCCTCGAAATGACCAAATTATATTTTTTGGCATTTTATAGCCATAAAACTGCAAATCTGCGCGAGTCCCAAATTTTTGTGTGCTATAGTCCATGCCTTCCGCCTCGGGCCCGGATGGATCCGTCCTGGAATCCCCTAATATTTGTCCCGGACATCAAATACGGCCTAAGAAATAATTTCCACCGCCCCGAAATGACCAAATTATATTTTTTGGCATTTTATAGCCATAAAACTGCAAATCCGTGCGAGTCTCAAATTTTTGTGTGCTATAGTCCATGCCTTCCGCCTTGGGCCCGGATGGATCTATACTGGAATAGCCTAATATTTGTCCCGAACATCAAATACGACCTAAGAAACCATTGCCACCGCCCCGAAATGACCAAATTATATTTTTTTGGCATTTTACAGCCATAAAAATGCAAATCCGCGCGAGTCCCAAATATTTGTGTGCTATAGCCCATGCCTTCCGCCTTTGGCCCGGATGGATCCGTCCTGGAATTGCCTAATATTTGTCCCGGACATCAAATACGACCTAAGAAACCATTGCCACTGCCCCGAAATGGCCAAATTATATTTTTTGGCATTTTATAGCCATAAAACTGCAAATCCGCGCGAGTCCCAAATTTTTGTGTGCTATAGTCCATGCTATCCGCCTTGGGCCCGGATGGATCCATCCTGGAATCGCCTAATATTTGTCCCGGACATCAAATACGGCCTAAGAAACAATTTCCACCGCCTCGAAATGACCAAATTATATTTTTTGGCATTTTATAGCCATAAAACTGCAAATCCGCGCGAGTCCCAAATTTTTGTGTCCATGCTATCCGCCTTGGGCCCGGATGGATCCATCCTGGAATCGCCTAATATTTGTCCCGGACATCAAATACGGCCTAAGAAACAATTTCCACCGCCTCGAAATGACCAAATTATATTTTTTGGCATTTTATAGCCATAAAACTGCAAATCCGCGCGAGTCCCAAATTTTTGTGTCCATGCTATCCGCCTTGGGCCCGGATGGATCCATCCTGGAATCGCCTAATATTTGTCCCGAACATCAAATACGGCCTAAGAAACAATTTCCACCGCCTCGAAATGACCAAATTATATTTTTTGGCATTTTATAGCCATAAAACTGCAAATCCGCGCGAGTCCCAAATTTTTGTGTGCTATAGTCCATGCCTTCCGCCTCGGGCCCGGATGGATCCGTCCTGGAATCCCCTAATATTTGTCCCGGACATCAAATACGGCCTAAGAAATAATTTCCACCGCCCCGAAATGACCAAATTATATTTTTTGGCATTTTATAGCCATAAAACTGCAAATCCGCGCGAGTCCCATATTTTTGTGTCCATGCTATCCGCCTTGGGCCCGGATGGATCCATCCTGGAATTGCCTAATATTTGTCCCGAACATCAAATACGGCCTAAGAAACAATTTCCACCGCCTCGAAATGACCAAATTATATTTTTTGGCATTTTATAGCCATAAAACTGCAAATCTGCGCGAGTCCCAAATTTTTGTGTGCTATAGTCCATGCCTTCCGCCTCGGGCCCGGATGGATCCGTCCTGGAATCCCCTAATATTTGTCCCGGACATCAAATACGGCCTAAGAAATAATTTCCACCGCCCCGAAATGACCAAATTATATTTTTTGGCATTTTATAGCCATAAAACTGCAAATCCGTGCGAGTCTCAAATTTTTGTGTGCTATAGTCCATGCCTTCCGCCTTGGGCCCGGATGGATCTATACTGGAATAGCCTAATATTTGTCCCGAACATCAAATACGACCTAAGAAACCATTGCCACCGCCCCGAAATGACCAAATTATATTTTTTGGCATTTTACAGCCATAAAAATGCAAATCCGCGCGAGTCCCAAATATTTGTGTGCTATAGCCCATGCCTTCCGCCTTTGGCCCGGATGGATCCGTCCTGGAATTGCCTAATATTTGTCCCGGACATCAAATACGACCTAAGAAACCATTGCCACTGCCCCGAAATGGCCAAATTATATTTTTTGGCATTTTATAGCCATAAAACTGCAAATCCGCGCGAGTCCCAAATTTTTGTGTGCTATAGTCCATGCTATCCGCCTTGGGCCCGGATGGATCCATCCTGGAATCGCCTAATATTTGTCCCGGACATCAAATACGGCCTAAGAAACAATTTCCACCGCCTCGAAATGACCAAATTATATTTTTTGGCATTTTATAGCCATAAAACTGCAAATCCGCGCGAGTCCCAAATTTTTGTGTCCATGCTATCCGCCTTGGGCCCGGATGGATCCATCCTGGAATCGCCTAATATTTGTCCCGGACATCAAATACGGCCTAAGAAACAATTTCCACCGCCTCGAAATGACCAAATTATATTTTTTGGCATTTTATAGCCATAAAACTGCAAATCCGCGCGAGTCCCAAATTTTTGTGTCCATGCTATCCGCCTTGGGCCCGGATGGATCCATCCTGGAATCGCCTAATATTTGTCCCGAACATCAAATACGGCCTAAGAAACAATTTCCACCGCCTCGAAATGACCAAATTATATTTTTTGGCATTTTATAGCCATAAAACTGCAAATCCGCGCGAGTCCCAAATTTTTGTGTGCTATAGTCCATGCCTTCCGCCTCGGGCCCGGATGGATCCGTCCTGGAATCCCCTAATATTTGTCCCGGACATCAAATACGGCCTAAGAAATAATTTCCACCGCCCCGAAATGACCAAATTATATTTTTTGGCATTTTATAGCCATAAAACTGCAAATCCGCGCGAGTCCCAAATTTTTGTGTCCATGCTATCCGCCTTGGGCCCGGATGGATCCATCCTGGAATTGCCTAATATTTGTCCCGAACATCAAATACGGCCTAAGAAACAATTTCCACCGCCTCGAAATGACCAAATTATATTTTTTGGCATTTTATAGCCATAAAACTGCAAATCTGCGCGAGTCCCAAATTTTTGTGTGCTATAGTCCATGCCTTCCGCCTCGGGCCCGGATGGATCCGTCCTGGAATCCCCTAATATTTGTCCCGGACATCAAATACGGCCTAAGAAATAATTTCCACCGCCCCGAAATGACCAAATTATATTTTTTGGCATTTTATAGCCATAAAACTGCAAATCCGTGCGAGTCTCAAATTTTTGTGTGCTATAGTCCATGCCTTCCGCCTTGGGCCCGGATGGATCTATACTGGAATAGCCTAATATTTGTCCCGAACATCAAATACGACCTAAGAAACCATTGCCACCGCCCCGAAATGACCAAATTATATTTTTTGGCATTTTACAGCCATAAAAATGCAAATCCGCGCGAGTCCCAAATATTTGTGTGCTATAGCCCATGCCTTCCGCCTTTGGCCCGGATGGATCCGTCCTGGAATTGCCTAATATTTGTCCCGGACATCAAATACGACCTAAGAAACCATTGCCACTGCCCCGAAATGGCCAAATTATATTTTTTGGCATTTTATAGCCATAAAACTGCAAATCCGCGCGAGTCCCAAATTTTTGTGTGCTATAGTCCATGCTATCCGCCTTGGGCCCGGATGGATCCATCCTGGAATCGCCTAATATTTGTCCCGGACATCAAATACGGCCTAAGAAACAATTTCCACCGCCTCGAAATGACCAAATTATATTTTTTGGCATTTTATAGCCATAAAACTGCAAATCCGCGCGAGTCCCAAATTTTTGTGTCCATGCTATCCGCCTTGGGCCCGGATGGATCCATCCTGGAATCGCCTAATATTTGTCCCGGACATCAAATACGGCCTAAGAAACAATTTCCACCGCCTCGAAATGACCAAATTATATTTTTTGGCATTTTATAGCCATAAAACTGCAAATCCGCGCGAGTCCCAAATTTTTGTGTCCATGCTATCCGCCTTGGGCCCGGATGGATCCATCCTGGAATCGCCTAATATTTGTCCCGAACATCAAATACGGCCTAAGAAACAATTTCCACCGCCTCGAAATGACCAAATTATATTTTTTGGCATTTTATAGCCATAAAACTGCAAATCCGCGCGAGTCCCAAATTTTTGTGTGCTATAGTCCATGCCTTCCGCCTCGGGCCCGGATGGATCCGTCCTGGAATCCCCTAATATTTGTCCCGGACATCAAATACGGCCTAAGAAATAATTTCCACCGCCCCGAAATGACCAAATTATATTTTTTGGCATTTTATAGCCATAAAACTGCAAATCCGCGCGAGTCCCAAATTTTTGTGTCCATGCTATCCGCCTTGGGCCCGGATGGATCCATCCTGGAATTGCCTAATATTTGTCCCGAACATCAAATACGGCCTAAGAAACAATTTCCACCGCCTCGAAATGACCAAATTATATTTTTTGGCATTTTATAGCCATAAAACTGCAAATCTGCGCGAGTCCCAAATTTTTGTGTGCTATAGTCCATGCCTTCCGCCTCGGGCCCGGATGGATCCGTCCTGGAATCCCCTAATATTTGTCCCGGACATCAAATACGGCCTAAGAAATAATTTCCACCGCCCCGAAATGACCAAATTATATTTTTTGGCATTTTATAGCCATAAAACTGCAAATCCGTGCGAGTCTCAAATTTTTGTGTGCTATAGTCCATGCCTTCCGCCTTGGGCCCGGATGGATCTATACTGGAATAGCCTAATATTTGTCCCGAACATCAAATACGACCTAAGAAACCATTGCCACCGCCCCGAAATGACCAAATTATATTTTTTGGCATTTTACAGCCATAAAAATGCAAATCCGCGCGAGTCCCAAATATTTGTGTGCTATAGCCCATGCCTTCCGCCTTTGGCCCGGATGGATCCGTCCTGGAATTGCCTAATATTTGTCCCGGACATCAAATACGACCTAAGAAACCATTGCCACTGCCCCGAAATGGCCAAATTATATTTTTTGGCATTTTATAGCCATAAAACTGCAAATCCGCGCGAGTCCCAAATTTTTGTGTGCTATAGTCCATGCTATCCGCCTTGGGCCCGGATGGATCCATCCTGGAATCGCCTAATATTTGTCCCGGACATCAAATACGGCCTAAGAAACAATTTCCACCGCCTCGAAATGACCAAATTATATTTTTTGGCATTTTATAGCCATAAAACTGCAAATCCGCGCGAGTCCCAAATTTTTGTGTCCATGCTATCCGCCTTGGGCCCGGATGGATCCATCCTGGAATCGCCTAATATTTGTCCCGGACATCAAATACGGCCTAAGAAACAATTTCCACCGCCTCGAAATGACCAAATTATATTTTTTGGCATTTTATAGCCATAAAACTGCAAATCCGCGCGAGTCCCAAATTTTTGTGTCCATGCTATCCGCCTTGGGCCCGGATGGATCCATCCTGGAATCGCCTAATATTTGTCCCGAACATCAAATACGGCCTAAGAAACAATTTCCACCGCCTCGAAATGACCAAATTATATTTTTTGGCATTTTATAGCCATAAAACTGCAAATCCGCGCGAGTCCCAAATTTTTGTGTGCTATAGTCCATGCCTTCCGCCTCGGGCCCGGATGGATCCGTCCTGGAATCCCCTAATATTTGTCCCGGACATCAAATACGGCCTAAGAAATAATTTCCACCGCCCCGAAATGACCAAATTATATTTTTTGGCATTTTATAGCCATAAAACTGCAAATCCGCGCGAGTCCCAAATTTTTGTGTCCATGCCTTCCGCCTCGGGCCCGGATGGATCCGTCCTGGAATCCCCTAATATTTGTCCCGAACATCAAATACGGCCTAAGAAACAATTTCCACCGCCTCGAAATGACCAAATTATATTTTTTGGCATTTTATAGCCATAAAACTGCAAATCTGCGCGAGTCCCAAATTTTTGTGTGCTATAGTCCATGCCTTCCGCCTCGGGCCCGGATGGATCCGTCCTGGAATCCCCTAATATTTGTCCCGGACATCAAATACGGCCTAAGAAATAATTTCCACCGCCCCGAAATGACCAAATTATATTTTTTGGCATTTTATAGCCATAAAACTGCAAATCCGTGCGAGTCTCAAATTTTTGTGTGCTATAGTCCATGCCTTCCGCCTTGGGCCCGGATGGATCTATACTGGAATAGCCTAATATTTGTCCCGAACATCAAATACGACCTAAGAAACCATTGCCACCGCCCCGAAATGACCAAATTATATTTTTTGGCATTTTACAGCCATAAAAATGCAAATCCGCGCGAGTCCCAAATATTTGTGTGCTATAGCCCATGCCTTCCGCCTTTGGCCCGGATGGATCCGTCCTGGAATTGCCTAATATTTGTCCCGGACATCAAATACGACCTAAGAAACCATTGCCACTGCCCCGAAATGGCCAAATTATATTTTTTGGCATTTTATAGCCATAAAACTGCAAATCCGCGCGAGTCCCAAATTTTTGTGTGCTATAGTCCATGCTATCCGCCTTGGGCCCGGATGGATCCATCCTGGAATCGCCTAATATTTGTCCCGGACATCAAATACGGCCTAAGAAACAATTTCCACCGCCTCGAAATGACCAAATTATATTTTTTGGCATTTTATAGCCATAAAACTGCAAATCCGCGCGAGTCCCAAATTTTTGTGTCCATGCTATCCGCCTTGGGCCCGGATGGATCCATCCTGGAATCGCCTAATATTTGTCCCGGACATCAAATACGGCCTAAGAAACAATTTCCACCGCCTCGAAATGACCAAATTATATTTTTTGGCATTTTATAGCCATAAAACTGCAAATCCGCGCGAGTCCCAAATTTTTGTGTCCATGCTATCCGCCTTGGGCCCGGATGGATCCATCCTGGAATCGCCTAATATTTGTCCCGAACATCAAATACGGCCTAAGAAACAATTTCCACCGCCTCGAAATGACCAAATTATATTTTTTGGCATTTTATAGCCATAAAACTGCAAATCCGCGCGAGTCCCAAATTTTTGTGTGCTATAGTCCATGCCTTCCGCCTCGGGCCCGGATGGATCCGTCCTGGAATCCCCTAATATTTGTCCCGGACATCAAATACGGCCTAAGAAATAATTTCCACCGCCCCGAAATGACCAAATTATATTTTTTGGCATTTTATAGCCATAAAACTGCAAATCCGCGCGAGTCCCAAATTTTTGTGTCCATGCTATCCGCCTTGGGCCCGGATGGATCCATCCTGGAATTGCCTAATATTTGTCCCGAACATCAAATACGGCCTAAGAAACAATTTCCACCGCCTCGAAATGACCAAATTATATTTTTTGGCATTTTATAGCCATAAAACTGCAAATCTGCGCGAGTCCCAAATTTTTGTGTGCTATAGTCCATGCCTTCCGCCTCGGGCCCGGATGGATCCGTCCTGGAATCCCCTAATATTTGTCCCGGACATCAAATACGGCCTAAGAAATAATTTCCACCGCCCCGAAATGACCAAATTATATTTTTTGGCATTTTATAGCCATAAAACTGCAAATCCGTGCGAGTCTCAAATTTTTGTGTGCTATAGTCCATGCCTTCCGCCTTGGGCCCGGATGGATCTATACTGGAATAGCCTAATATTTGTCCCGAACATCAAATACGACCTAAGAAACCATTGCCACCGCCCCGAAATGACCAAATTATATTTTTTGGCATTTTACAGCCATAAAAATGCAAATCCGCGCGAGTCCCAAATATTTGTGTGCTATAGCCCATGCCTTCCGCCTTTGGCCCGGATGGATCCGTCCTGGAATTGCCTAATATTTGTCCCGGACATCAAATACGACCTAAGAAACCATTGCCACTGCCCCGAAATGGCCAAATTATATTTTTTGGCATTTTATAGCCATAAAACTGCAAATCCGCGCGAGTCCCAAATTTTTGTGTGCTATAGTCCATGCTATCCGCCTTGGGCCCGGATGGATCCATCCTGGAATCGCCTAATATTTGTCCCGGACATCAAATACGGCCTAAGAAACAATTTCCACCGCCTCGAAATGACCAAATTATATTTTTTGGCATTTTATAGCCATAAAACTGCAAATCCGCGCGAGTCCCAAATTTTTGTGTCCATGCTATCCGCCTTGGGCCCGGATGGATCCATCCTGGAATCGCCTAATATTTGTCCCGGACATCAAATACGGCCTAAGAAACAATTTCCACCGCCTCGAAATGACCAAATTATATTTTTTGGCATTTTATAGCCATAAAACTGCAAATCCGCGCGAGTCCCAAATTTTTGTGTCCATGCTATCCGCCTTGGGCCCGGATGGATCCATCCTGGAATCGCCTAATATTTGTCCCGAACATCAAATACGGCCTAAGAAACAATTTCCACCGCCTCGAAATGACCAAATTATATTTTTTGGCATTTTATAGCCATAAAACTGCAAATCCGCGCGAGTCCCAAATTTTTGTGTGCTATAGTCCATGCCTTCCGCCTCGGGCCCGGATGGATCCGTCCTGGAATCCCCTAATATTTGTCCCGGACATCAAATACGGCCTAAGAAATAATTTCCACCGCCCCGAAATGACCAAATTATATTTTTTGGCATTTTATAGCCATAAAACTGCAAATCCGCGCGAGTCCCAAATTTTTGTGTCCATGCTATCCGCCTTGGGCCCGGATGGATCCATCCTGGAATTGCCTAATATTTGTCCCGAACATCAAATACGGCCTAAGAAACAATTTCCACCGCCTCGAAATGACCAAATTATATTTTTTGGCATTTTATAGCCATAAAACTGCAAATCTGCGCGAGTCCCAAATTTTTGTGTGCTATAGTCCATGCCTTCCGCCTCGGGCCCGGATGGATCCGTCCTGGAATCCCCTAATATTTGTCCCGGACATCAAATACGGCCTAAGAAATAATTTCCACCGCCCCGAAATGACCAAATTATATTTTTTGGCATTTTATAGCCATAAAACTGCAAATCCGTGCGAGTCTCAAATTTTTGTGTGCTATAGTCCATGCCTTCCGCCTTGGGCCCGGATGGATCTATACTGGAATAGCCTAATATTTGTCCCGAACATCAAATACGACCTAAGAAACCATTGCCACCGCCCCGAAATGACCAAATTATATTTTTTGGCATTTTACAGCCATAAAAATGCAAATCCGCGCGAGTCCCAAATATTTGTGTGCTATAGCCCATGCCTTCCGCCTTTGGCCCGGATGGATCCGTCCTGGAATTGCCTAATATTTGTCCCGGACATCAAATACGACCTAAGAAACCATTGCCACTGCCCCGAAATGGCCAAATTATATTTTTTGGCATTTTATAGCCATAAAACTGCAAATCCGCGCGAGTCCCAAATTTTTGTGTGCTATAGTCCATGCTATCCGCCTTGGGCCCGGATGGATCCATCCTGGAATCGCCTAATATTTGTCCCGGACATCAAATACGGCCTAAGAAACAATTTCCACCGCCTCGAAATGACCAAATTATATTTTTTGGCATTTTATAGCCATAAAACTGCAAATCCGCGCGAGTCCCAAATTTTTGTGTCCATGCTATCCGCCTTGGGCCCGGATGGATCCATCCTGGAATCGCCTAATATTTGTCCCGGACATCAAATACGGCCTAAGAAACAATTTCCACCGCCTCGAAATGACCAAATTATATTTTTTGGCATTTTATAGCCATAAAACTGCAAATCCGCGCGAGTCCCAAATTTTTGTGTCCATGCTATCCGCCTTGGGCCCGGATGGATCCATCCTGGAATCGCCTAATATTTGTCCCGAACATCAAATACGGCCTAAGAAACAATTTCCACCGCCTCGAAATGACCAAATTATATTTTTTGGCATTTTATAGCCATAAAACTGCAAATCCGCGCGAGTCCCAAATTTTTGTGTGCTATAGTCCATGCCTTCCGCCTCGGGCCCGGATGGATCCGTCCTGGAATCCCCTAATATTTGTCCCGGACATCAAATACGGCCTAAGAAATAATTTCCACCGCCCCGAAATGACCAAATTATATTTTTTGGCATTTTATAGCCATAAAACTGCAAATCCGCGCGAGTCCCAAATTTTTGTGTGCTATAGTCCATGCTATCCGCCTTGGGCCCGGATGGATCCATCCTGGAATCGCCTAATATTTGTCCCGGACATCAAATACGGCCTAAGAAACAATTTCCACCGCCTCGAAATGACCAAATTATATTTTTTGGCATTTTATAGCCATAAAACTGCAAATCCGCGCGAGTCCCAAATTTTTGTGTCCATGCTATCCGCCTTGGGCCCGGATGGATCCATCCTGGAATCGCCTAATATTTGTCCCGAACATCAAATACGGCCTAAGAAACAATTTCCACCGCCTCGAAATGACCAAATTATATTTTTTGGCATTTTATAGCCATAAAACTGCAAATCCGCGCGAGTCCCAAATTTTTGTGTGCTATAGTCCATGCCTTCCGCCTCGGGCCCGGATGGATCCGTCCTGGAATCCCCTAATATTTGTCCCGGACATCAAATACGGCCTAAGAAATAATTTCCACCGCCCCGAAATGACCAAATTATATTTTTTGGCATTTTATAGCCATAAAACTGCAAATCCGCGCGAGTCCCAAATTTTTGTGTCCATGCTATCCGCCTTGGGCCCGGATGGATCCATCCTGGAATTGCCTAATATTTGTCCCGAACATCAAATACGGCCTAAGAAACAATTTCCACCGCCTCGAAATGACCAAATTATATTTTTTGGCATTTTATAGCCATAAAACTGCAAATCTGCGCGAGTCCCAAATTTTTGTGTGCTATAGTCCATGCCTTCCGCCTCGGGCCCGGATGGATCCGTCCTGGAATCCCCTAATATTTGTCCCGGACATCAAATACGGCCTAAGAAATAATTTCCACCGCCCCGAAATGACCAAATTATATTTTTTGGCATTTTATAGCCATAAAACTGCAAATCCGTGCGAGTCTCAAATTTTTGTGTGCTATAGTCCATGCCTTCCGCCTTGGGCCCGGATGGATCTATACTGGAATAGCCTAATATTTGTCCCGAACATCAAATACGACCTAAGAAACCATTGCCACCGCCCCGAAATGACCAAATTATATTTTTTGGCATTTTACAGCCATAAAAATGCAAATCCGCGCGAGTCCCAAATATTTGTGTGCTATAGCCCATGCCTTCCGCCTTTGGCCCGGATGGATCCGTCCTGGAATTGCCTAATATTTGTCCCGGACATCAAATACGACCTAAGAAACCATTGCCACTGCCCCGAAATGGCCAAATTATATTTTTTGGCATTTTATAGCCATAAAACTGCAAATCCGCGCGAGTCCCAAATATTTGTGTGCTATAGCCCATGCCTTCCGCCTTGGGCCCGGATGGATCCATCCTGGAATCGCCTAATATTTGTCCCGGACATCAAATACGGCCTAAGAAACAATTTCCACCGCCTCGAAATGACCAAATTATATTTTTTGGCATTTTATAGCCATAAAACTGCAAATCCGCGCGAGTCCCAAATTTTTGTGTCCATGCTATCCGCCTTGGGCCCGGATGGATCCATCCTGGAATCGCCTAATATTTGTCCCGGACATCAAATACGGCCTAAGAAACAATTTCCACCGCCTCGAAATGACCAAATTATATTTTTTGGCATTTTATAGCCATAAAACTGCAAATCCGCGCGAGTCCCAAATTTTTGTGTGCTATAGTCCATGCTATCCGCCTTGGGCCCGGATGGATCCATCCTGGAATCGCCTAATATTTGTCCCGGACATCAAATACGGCCTAAGAAACAATTTCCACCGCCTCGAAATGACCAAATTATATTTTTTGGCATTTTATAGCCATAAAACTGCAAATCCGCGCGAGTCCCAAATTTTTGTGTGCTATAGTCCATGCCTTCCGCCTCGGGCCCGGATGGATCCGTCCTGGAATCCCCTAATATTTGTCCCGGACATCAAATACGGCCTAAGAAACCATTTCCACAGCCCCGAAATGACCAAATTATATTTTTTGGCATTTTACAGCCATAAAACTGCAAATCCGCGCGAGTCCCAAATATTTGTGTGCTATAGCCCATGCCTTCCGCCTTGGGCCCAGATGGATCCGTCCTGGAATTGCCTAATATTTGTCCCGGACATCAAATACGACCTAAGAAACCATTGACACCGCCCCGAAATGACTAAATTATATTTTTTGGCATTTTATAGCCATAAAACTGCAAATCCGCGCGAGTCCCAAATTTTTGTGTGCTATAGTCCATGCCTTCTGCCTTGGGCCCGGATGGATCTGTCCTGGAATCGCCTAATATTTGTCTCGGACATCAAATACGGCCTAAGAAACCATTTCCACAGCCCCGAAATGACCAAATTATATTTTTTGGCATTTTATAGCCATAAAACTGCAAATCCGCGCGAGTCCCAAATTTTTGTGTGATATAGCCCATGCCTTCCGCCTTGGGCCCGGATGGATCTGTCCTGGAATTGCCTAATATTTGTCCCGAATATCAAATACGGCCTAAGAAAAAATTTCCACCGCCCCGAAATGACCAAATTATATTTTTTGACATTTTATAGCCATAAAACTGCAAATGCGCGCGAGTACCAAATTTTTGTGTGTTTTAGCCCATGCCTTCCGCCTTGGGCCCGGATAGATCCATCATGGAATCGCCTAATATTTGTCACGTACATCAAATACGGCCTAAGAAACCATTGCCACCGCCACGAAATGACCAAATTATATTTTTGGCGTTTTATAGCCATAAAACTGCAAATCCGCGCGAGTCCCAAATTTTTGTGTGCTATAGCCCATGCCTTCCGCCTTGGGCCCGGATGGATCCGTCGTGGAATCGCCTAATATTTGTCCCGAACATCAAATACGGCCTAAGAAACAATTTCCACCGCCTCGAAATGACCAAATTATATTTTTTGGCATTTTATAGCCATAAAACTGCAAATCCGCGCGAGTCCCAAATTTTTGTGTGCTATAGTCCATGCCTTCCGCCTCGGGCCTGGATGGATCCGTCCTGGAATCCCCTAATATTTGTCCCGGACATCAAATACGGCCTAAGAAATAATTTCCACCGCCCCGAAATGACCAAATTATATTTTTTGGCATTTTATAGCCATAAAACTGCAAATCCGTGCGAGTCCCAAATTTTTGTGTGCTATAGTCCATGCCTTCCGCCTTGGGCCCTGATGGATCTATACTGGAATAGCCTAATATTTGTCCCGGACATCAAATACGACCTAAGAAACCATTGCCACTGCCCCGAAATGGCCAAATTATATTTTTTGGCATTTTATAGCCATAAAACTGCAAATCCGCGCGAGTCCCAAATTTTTGTGTGCTATAGTCCATGCTATCCGCCTTGGGCCCGGATGGATCCATCCTGGAATCACCTAATATTTGTCCCGGACATCAAATACGGCCTAAGAAACAATTTCCACCGCCTCGAAATGACCAAATTATATTTTTTGGCATTTTATAGCCATAAAACTGCAAATCCGCGCGAGTCCCAAATTTTTGTGTGCTATAGTCCATGCCTTCCGCCTCGGGCCCGGATGGATCCGTCCTGGAATCCCCTAATATTTGTCCCGGACATCAAATACGGCCTAAGAAACAATTTCCACCGCCCCGAAATGACCAAATTATATTTTTTGGCATTTTATAGCCATAAAACTGCAAATCCGCGCGAGTCCCAAATTTTTGTGTGCTATAGTCCATGCCTTCCGCCTCGGGCCTGGATGGATCCGTCCTGGAATCCCCTAATATTTGTCCCGGACATCAAATACGGCCTAAGAAATAATTTCCACCGCCCCGAAATGACCAAATTATATTTTTTGGCATTTTATAGCCATAAAACTGCAAATCCGTGCGAGTCCCAAATTTTTGTGTGCTATAGTCCATGCCTTCCGCCTTGGGCCCTGATGGATCTATACTGGAATAGCCTAATATTTGTCCCGGACATCAAATACGACCTAAGAAACCATTGCCACTGCCCCGAAATGGCCAAATTATATTTTTTGGCATTTTATAGCCATAAAACTGCAAATCCGCGCGAGTCCCAAATTTTTGTGTGCTATAGTCCATGCTATCCGCCTTGGGCCCGGATGGATCCATCCTGGAATCACCTAATATTTGTCCCGGACATCAAATACGGCCTAAGAAACAATTTCCACCGCCTCGAAATGACCAAATTATATTTTTTGGCATTTTATAGCCATAAAACTGCAAATCCGCGCGAGTCCCAAATTTTTGTGTGCTATAGTCCATGCCTTCCGCCTCGGGCCCGGATGGATCCGTCCTGGAATCCCCTAATATTTGTCCCGGACATCAAATACGGCCTAAGAAACAATTTCCACCGCCCCGAAATGACCAAATTATATTTTTTGGCATTTTATAGCCATAAAACTGCAAATCCGCGCGAGTCCCAAATTTTTGTGTCCATGCTATCCGCCTTGGGCCCGGATGGATCCATCCTGGAATCGCCTAATATTTGTCTCGGACATCAAATACGGCCTAAGAAACCATTTCCACAGCCCCGAAATGACCAAATTATATTTTTTGGCATTTTACAGCCATAAAACTGCAAATCCGCGCGAGTCCCAAATTTTTGTGTGCTATAGCCCATGCCTTCCGCCTTGGGCCCGGATGGATCCGTCGTGGAATCGCCTAATATTTGTCCCGAACATCAAATACGGCCTAAGAAACAATTTCCACCGCCTCGAAATGACCAAATTATATTTTTTGGCATTTTATAGCCATAAAACTGCAAATCCGCGCGAGTCCCAAATTTTTGTGTGCTATAGTCCATGCCTTCCGCCTCGGGCCCGGATGGATCCATCCTGGAATCCCCTAATATTTGTCCCGGACATCAAATACGGCCTAAAAATAATTTCCACCGCCCCGAAATGACCAAATTATATTTTTTGGCATTTTATAGCCATAAAACTGCAAATCCGTGCGAGTCCCAAATTTTTGTGTGCTATAGTCCATGCCTTCCGCCTTGGGCCCGGATGGATCTATACTGGAATAGCCTAATATTTGTCCCGAACATCAAATACGACCTAAGAAACCATTGCCACCGCCCCGAAATGACCAAATTATATTTTTTGGCATTTTCCAGCCATAAAAATGCAGATCCGCGCGAGTCCCAAATTTTTGTGTGCTATAGTCCATGCTATCCGCCTTTGGCCCGGATGGATCCGTCCTGTAATCGCCTAATATTTGTCCCGGACATCAAATACGGCCTAAGAAACAATTTCCACCGCCTCGAAATGACCAAATTATATTTTTTGGCATTTTATAGCCATAAAACTGCAAATCCGCGCGAGTCCCAAATTTTTGTGTGCTATAGTCCATGCCTTCCGCCTCGGGCCCGGATGGATCCGTCCTGGAATCGCCTAATATTTGTCCCGAACATCAAATACGGCCTAAGAAACAATTTCCACCGCCTCGAAATGACCAAATTATATTTTTTGGCATTTTATAGCCATAAAACTGCAAATCCGCGCGAGTCCCAAATTTTTGTGTCCATGCTATCCGCCTTGGGCCCGGATGGATCCATCCTGGAATCGCCTAATATTTGTCCCGGACATCAAATACGGCCTAAGAAACAATTTCCACCGCCTCGAAATGACCAAATTATATTTTTTGGCATTTTATAGCCATAAAACTGCAAATCCGCGCGAGTCCCAAATTTTTGTGTCCATGCTATCCGCCTTGGGCCCGGATGGATCCATCCTGGAATCGCCTAATATTTGTCCCGAACATCAAATACGGCCTAAGAAACAATTTCCACCGCCTCGAAATGACCAAATTATATTTTTTGGCATTTTATAGCCATAAAACTGCAAATCCGCGCGAGTCCCAAATTTTTGTGTCCATGCTATCCGCCTTGGGCCCGGATGGATCCATCCTGGAATTGCCTATTATTTTTCCCGAACATCAAATACGGCCTAAGAAACAATTTTCACCGCCCCGAAATGACCAAATTATATTTTTTGGCATTTTATAGCCATAAAACTGCAAATCCGCGCGAGTCCCAAATTTTTGTGTGCTATAGTCCATGCCTTCTGCCTTGGGCCCGGATGGATCTGTCCTGGAATCACCTAATATTTGTCTCGGACATCAAATACGGCCTAAGAAACCATTTCCACAGCCCCGAAATGACCAAATTATATTTTTTGGCATTTTACAGCCATAAAACTGCAAATCCGCGCGAGTCCCAAATTTTTGTGTCCATGCTATCCGCCTTGGGCCCGGATGGATCCATCCTGGAATCGCCTAATATTTGTTCCGGACATCAAATACGGCCTAAGTAATAATTTCCACTGCCCCGAAATGACCAAATTATATTTTTTGCCATTTTATAGCCATAAAACTGCAAATTCGCGCGAGTCCCAAATTTTTGTGTGCTATAGTCCATGCCTTCCGCCTCGGGCCCGGATGGATCCGTCCTGGAATCCCCTAATATTTGTCCCGGACATCAAATACGGCCTAAGAAACAATTTCCACCGCCCCGAAATGACCAAATTATATTTTTTGGCATTTTATAGCCATAAAACTGCAAATCCGCGCGAGTCCCAAATTTTTGTGTGCTATAGTCCATGCCTTCTGCCTTGGGCCCGGATGGATCTGTCCTGGAATCACCTAATATTTGTCTCGGACATCAAATACGGCCTAAGAAACCATTTCCACAGCCCCGAAATGACCAAATTATATTTTTTGGCATTTTACAGCCATAAAACTGCAAATCCGCGCGAGTCCCAAATTTTTGTGTCCATGCTATCCGCCTTGGGCCCGGATGGATCCATCCTGGAATCGCCTAATATTTGTCCCGAACATCAAATACGGCCTAAGAAACAATTTCCACCGCCTCGAAATGACCAAATTATATTTTTTGGCATTTTATAGCCATAAAACTGCAAATCCGCGCGAGTCCCAAATTTTTGTGTGCTATAGTCCATGCCTTCCGCCTCGGGCCCGGATGGATCCGTCCTGGAATCCCCTAATATTTGTCCCGGACATCAAATACGGCCTAAGAAACAATTTCCACCGCCTCGAAATGACCAAATTATATTTTTTGGCATTTTATAGCCATAAAACTGCAAATCCGCGCGAGTCCCAAATTTTTGTGTGCTATAGTCCATGCCTTCCGCCTCGGGCCCGGATGGATCCATCCTGGAATCCCCTAATATTTGTCCCGGACATCAAATACGGCCTAAAAATAATTTCCACCGCCCCGAAATGACCAAATTATATTTTTTGGCATTTTATAGCCATAAAACTGCAAATCCGTGCGAGTCCCAAATTTTTGTGTGCTATAGTCCATGCCTTCCGCCTTGGGCCCGGATGGATCTATACTGGAATAGCCTAATATTTGTCCCGAACATCAAATACGACCTAAGAAACCATTGCCACCGCCCCGAAATGACCAAATTATATTTTTTGGCATTTTCCAGCCATAAAAATGCAGATCCGCGCGAGTCCCAAATTTTTGTGTGCTATAGTCCATGCTATCCGCCTTTGGCCCGGATGGATCCGTCCTGTAATCGCCTAATATTTGTCCCGGACATCAAATACGGCCTAAGAAACAATTTCCACCGCCTCGAAATGACCAAATTATATTTTTTGGCATTTTATAGCCATAAAACTGCAAATCCGCGCGAGTCCCAAATTTTTGTGTGCTATAGTCCATGCCTTCCGCCTCGGGCCCGGATGGATCCGTCCTGGAATCGCCTAATATTTGTCCCGAACATCAAATACGGCCTAAGAAACAATTTCCACCGCCTCGAAATGACCAAATTATATTTTTTGGCATTTTATAGCCATAAAACTGCAAATCCGCGCGAGTCCCAAATTTTTGTGTCCATGCTATCCGCCTTGGGCCCGGATGGATCCATCCTGGAATCGCCTAATATTTGTCCCGGACATCAAATACGGCCTAAGAAACAATTTCCACCGCCTCGAAATGACCAAATTATATTTTTTGGCATTTTATAGCCATAAAACTGCAAATCCGCGCGAGTCCCAAATTTTTGTGTCCATGCTATCCGCCTTGGGCCCGGATGGATCCATCCTGGAATCGCCTAATATTTGTCCCGAACATCAAATACGGCCTAAGAAACAATTTCCACCGCCTCGAAATGACCAAATTATATTTTTTGGCATTTTATAGCCATAAAACTGCAAATCCGCGCGAGTCCCAAATTTTTGTGTCCATGCTATCCGCCTTGGGCCCGGATGGATCCATCCTGGAATTGCCTATTATTTTTCCCGAACATCAAATACGGCCTAAGAAACAATTTTCACCGCCCCGAAATGACCAAATTATATTTTTTGGCATTTTATAGCCATAAAACTGCAAATCCGCGCGAGTCCCAAATTTTTGTGTGCTATAGTCCATGCCTTCTGCCTTGGGCCCGGATGGATCTGTCCTGGAATCACCTAATATTTGTCTCGGACATCAAATACGGCCTAAGAAACCATTTCCACAGCCCCGAAATGACCAAATTATATTTTTTGGCATTTTACAGCCATAAAACTGCAAATCCGCGCGAGTCCCAAATTTTTGTGTCCATGCTATCCGCCTTGGGCCCGGATGGATCCATCCTGGAATCGCCTAATATTTGTTCCGGACATCAAATACGGCCTAAGTAATAATTTCCACTGCCCCGAAATGACCAAATTATATTTTTTGCCATTTTATAGCCATAAAACTGCAAATTCGCGCGAGTCCCAAATTTTTGTGTGCTATAGTCCATGCCTTCCGCCTCGGGCCCGGATGGATCCGTCCTGGAATCCCCTAATATTTGTCCCGGACATCAAA
This sequence comes from Nicotiana tabacum, assembly GCF_000715075.1. NCBI lineage: Eukaryota > Viridiplantae > Streptophyta > Magnoliopsida > Solanales > Solanaceae > Nicotiana > Nicotiana tabacum. Next base: position 65,520 of record NW_027438429.1, on the reverse strand, counting down.
TACGGCCTAAGAAACAATTTCCACCGCCCCGAAATGACCAAATTATATTTTTTGGCATTTTATAGCCATAAAACTGCAAATCCGCGCGAGTCCCAAATTTTTGTGTGCTATAGTCCATGCCTTCTGCCTTGGGCCCGGATGGATCTGTCCTGGAATCACCTAATATTTGTCTCGGACATCAAATACGGCCTAAGAAACCATTTCCACAGCCCCGAAATGACCAAATTATATTTTTTGGCATTTTACAGCCATAAAACTGCAAATCCGCGCGAGTCCCAAATTTTTGTGTCCATGCTATCCGCCTTGGGCCCGGATGGATCCATCCTGGAATCGCCTAATATTTGTCCCGAACATCAAATACGGCCTAAGAAACAATTTCCACCGCCTCGAAATGACCAAATTATATTTTTTGGCATTTTATAGCCATAAAACTGCAAATCCGCGCGAGTCCCAAATTTTTGTGTGCTATAGTCCATGCCTTCCGCCTCGGGCCCGGATGGATCCGTCCTGGAATCCCCTAATATTTGTCCCGGACATCAAATACGGCCTAAGAAACAATTTCCACCGCCCCGAAATGACCAAATTATATTTTTTGGCATTTTATAGCCATAAAACTGCAAATCCGCGCGAGTCCCAAATTTTTGTGTGCTATAGTCCATGCCTTCTGCCTTGGGCCCGGATGGATCTGTCCTGGAATCACCTAATATTTGTCTCGGACATCAAATACGGCCTAAGAAACCATTTCCACAGCCCCGAAATGACCAAATTATATTTTTTGGCATTTTACAGCCATAAAACTGCAAATCCGCGCGAGTCCCAAATTTTTGTGTCCATGCTATCCGCCTTGGGCCCGGATGGATCCATCCTGGAATCGCCTAATATTTGTCCCGAACATCAAATACGGCCTAAGAAACAATTTCCACCGCCTCGAAATGACCAAATTATATTTTTTGGCATTTTATAGCCATAAAACTGCAAATCCGCGCGAGTCCCAAATTTTTGTGTGCTATAGTCCATGCCTTCCGCCTCGGGCCCGGATGGATCCGTCCTGGAATCCCCTAATATTTGTCCCGGACATCAAATACGGCCTAAGAAATAATTTCCACCGCCCCGAAATGACCAAATTATATTTTTTGGCATTTTATAGCCATAAAACTGCAAATCCGTGCGAGTCCCAAATTTTTGTGTGCTATAGTCCATGCCTTCCGCCTTGGGCCCGGATGGATCTATACTGGAATAGCCTAATATTTGTCCCGAACATCAAATACGACCTAAGAAACCATTGCCACCGCCCCGAAATGACCAAATTATATTTTTTGGCATTTTCCAGCCATAAAAATGCAGATCCGCGCGAGTCCCAAATTTTTGTGTGCTATAGTCCATGCTATCCGCCTTTGGCCCGGATGGATCCGTCCTGTAATCGCCTAATATTTGTCCCGGACATCAAATACGGCCTAAGAAACAATTTCCACCGCCTCGAAATGACCAAATTATATTTTTTGGCATTTTATAGCCATAAAACTGCAAATCCGCGCGAGTCCCAAATTTTTGTGTGCTATAGTCCATGCCTTCCGCCTCGGGCCCGGATGGATCCGTCCTGGAATCGCCTAATATTTGTCCCGAACATCAAATACGGCCTAAGAAACAATTTCCACCGCCTCGAAATGACCAAATTATATTTTTTGGCATTTTATAGCCATAAAACTGCAAATCCGCGCGAGTCCCAAATTTTTGTGTGCTATAGTCCATGCCTTCCGCCTCGGGCCCGGATGGATCCATCCTGGAATCCCCTAATATTTGTCCCGGACATCAAATACGGCCTAAAAATAATTTCCACCGCCCCGAAATGACCAAATTATATTTTTTGGCATTTTATAGCCATAAAACTGCAAATCCGTGCGAGTCCCAAATTTTTGTGTGCTATAGTCCATGCCTTCCGCCTTGGGCCCGGATGGATCTATACTGGAATAGCCTAATATTTGTCCCGAACATCAAATACGACCTAAGAAACCATTGCCACCACCCCGAAATGACCAAATTATATTTTTTGGCATTTTATAGCCATAAAACTGCAAATCCGCGCGAGTCCCAAATTTTTGTGTCCATGCTATCCGCCTTGGGCCCGGATGGATCCATCCTGGAATTGCCTATTATTTTTCCCGAACATCAAATACGGCCTAAGAAACAATTTTCACCGCCCCGAAATGACCAAATTATATTTTTTGGCATTTTATAGCCATAAAACTGCAAATCCGCGCGAGTCCCAAATTTTTGTGTGCTATAGTCCATGCCTTCTGCCTTGGGCCCGGATGGATCTGTCCTGGAATCACCTAATATTTGTCTCGGACATCAAATACGGCCTAAGAAACCATTTCCACAGCCCCGAAATGACCAAATTATATTTTTTGGCATTTTACAGCCATAAAACTGCAAATCCGCGCGAGTCCCAAATTTTTGTGTCCATGCTATCCGCCTTGGGCCCGGATGGATCCATCCTGGAATCGCCTAATATTTGTTCCGGACATCAAATACGGCCTAAGTAATAATTTCCACTGCCCCGAAATGACCAAATTATATTTTTTGCCATTTTATAGCCATAAAACTGCAAATTCGCGCGAGTCCCAAATTTTTGTGTGCTATAGTCCATGCCTTCCGCCTCGGGCCCGGATGGATCCGTCCTGGAATCCCCTAATATTTGTCCCGGACATCAAATACGGCCTAAGAAACAATTTCCACCGCCCCGAAATGACCAAATTATATTTTTTGGCATTTTATAGCCATAAAACTGCAAATCCGCGCGAGTCCCAAATTTTTGTGTGCTATAGTCCATGCCTTCTGCCTTGGGCCCGGATGGATCTGTCCTGGAATCACCTAATATTTGTCTCGGACATCAAATACGGCCTAAGAAACCATTTCCACAGCCCCGAAATGACCAAATTATATTTTTTGGCATTTTACAGCCATAAAACTGCAAATCCGCGCGAGTCCCAAATTTTTGTGTCCATGCTATCCGCCTTGGGCCCGGATGGATCCATCCTGGAATCGCCTAATATTTGTCCCGAACATCAAATACGGCCTAAGAAACAATTTCCACCGCCTCGAAATGACCAAATTATATTTTTTGGCATTTTATAGCCATAAAACTGCAAATCCGCGCGAGTCCCAAATTTTTGTGTGCTATAGTCCATGCCTTCCGCCTCGGGCCCGGATGGATCCGTCCTGGAATCCCCTAATATTTGTCCCGGACATCAAATACGGCCTAAGAAATAATTTCCACCGCCCCGAAATGACCAAATTATATTTTTTGGCATTTTATAGCCATAAAACTGCAAATCCGTGCGAGTCCCAAATTTTTGTGTGCTATAGTCCATGCCTTCCGCCTTGGGCCCGGATGGATCTATACTGGAATAGCCTAATATTTGTCCCGAACATCAAATACGACCTAAGAAACCATTGCCACCGCCCCGAAATGACCAAATTATATTTTTTGGCATTTTCCAGCCATAAAAATGCAGATCCGCGCGAGTCCCAAATTTTTGTGTGCTATAGTCCATGCTATCCGCCTTTGGCCCGGATGGATCCGTCCTGTAATCGCCTAATATTTGTCCCGGACATCAAATACGGCCTAAGAAACAATTTCCACCGCCTCGAAATGACCAAATTATATTTTTTGGCATTTTATAGCCATAAAACTGCAAATCCGCGCGAGTCCCAAATTTTTGTGTGCTATAGTCCATGCCTTCCGCCTCGGGCCCGGATGGATCCGTCCTGGAATCGCCTAATATTTGTCCCGAACATCAAATACGGCCTAAGAAACAATTTCCACCGCCTCGAAATGACCAAATTATATTTTTTGGCATTTTATAGCCATAAAACTGCAAATCCGCGCGAGTCCCAAATTTTTGTGTGCTATAGTCCATGCCTTCCGCCTCGGGCCCGGATGGATCCATCCTGGAATCCCCTAATATTTGTCCCGGACATCAAATACGGCCTAAAAATAATTTCCACCGCCCCGAAATGACCAAATTATATTTTTTGGCATTTTATAGCCATAAAACTGCAAATCCGTGCGAGTCCCAAATTTTTGTGTGCTATAATCCATGCCTTCCGCCTTGGGCCCGGATGGATCTATACTGGAATAGCCTAATATTTGTCCCGAACATCAAATACGACCTAAGAAACCATTGCCACCACCCCGAAATGACCAAATTATATTTTTTGGCATTTTATAGCCATAAAACTGCAAATCCGCGCGAGTCCCAAATTTTTGTGTCCATGCTATCCGCCTTGGGCCCGGATGGATCCATCCTGGAATTGCCTATTATTTTTCCCGAACATCAAATACGGCCTAAGAAACAATTTTCACCGCCCCGAAATGACCAAATTATATTTTTTGGCATTTTATAGCCATAAAACTGCAAATCCGCGCGAGTCCCAAATTTTTGTGTGCTATAGTCCATGCCTTCTGCCTTGGGCCCGGATGGATCTGTCCTGGAATCACCTAATATTTGTCTCGGACATCAAATACAGCCTAAGAAACCATTTCCACAGCCCCGAAATGACCAAATTATATTTTTTGGCATTTTACAGCCATAAAACTGCAAATCCGCGCGAGTCCCAAATTTTTGTGTCCATGCTATCCGCCTTGGGCCCGGATGGATCCATCCTGGAATCGCCTAATATTTGTTCCGGACATCAAATACGGCCTAAGTAATAATTTCCACTGCCCCGAAATGACCAAATTATATTTTTTGCCATTTTATAGCCATAAAACTGCAAATTCGCGCGAGTCCCAAATTTTTGTGTGCTATAGTCCATGCCTTCCGCCTCGGGCCCGGATGGATCCGTCCTGGAATCCCCTAATATTTGTCCCGGACATCAAATACGGCCTAAGAAACAATTTCCACCGCCCCGAAATGACCAAATTATATTTTTTGGCATTTTATAGCCATAAAACTGCAAATCCGCGCGAGTCCCAAATTTTTGTGTGCTATAGTCCATGCCTTCCGCCTTGGGCCCGGATGGATCTATACTGGAATAGCCTAATATTTGTCCCGGACATCAAATACGGCCTAAGAAACCATTTCCACAGCATCGAAATGACCAAATTATATTTTTTGGCATTTTACAGCCATAAAACTGCAACTCCGCGCGAGTCCCAAATATTTGTGTGCTATAGCCCATGCCTTCCGCCTTTGGCCCGGATGGATCCGTCCTGTAATCGCCTAATATTTGTCCCGGACATCAAATACGACCTAAGAAACCATTGCCACCACCCCGAAATGACCAAATTATATTTTTTGGCATTTTATAGCCATAAAACTGCAAATCCGCGCGAGTCCCAAATTTTTGTGTGCTATAGTCCATGCTATCCGCCTCGGGCCCGGATGGATCCATCCTGGAATCCCCTAATATTTGTCCCGGACATCAAATACGGCCTAAAAAATAATTTCCACCGCCCCGAAATGACCAAATTATATTTTTTGACATTTTATAGCCATAAAACTGCAAATCCGCGCGAGTCCCAAATTTTTGTGTGCTATAGTCCATGCCTTCCGCCTCGGGCCCGGATGGATCCGTCCTGGAATCCCCTAATATTTGTCCCGGACATCAAATACGGCCTAAGAAACAATTTCCACCGCCCCGAAATGACCAAATTATATTTTTTGGCATTTTACAGCCATAAAACTGCAAATCCGCGCGAGTCCCAAATATTTGTGTGCTATAGACCATGCCTTCCGCCTTTGGCCCGGATGGATCCGTCCTGGAATTGCCTAATATTTGTCCCGGACATCAAATACGACCTAAGAAACCATTGCCACTGCCCCGAAATGGCCAAATTATATTTTTTGTCATTTTATAGCCATAAAACTGCAAATCCGCGCGAGTCCCAAATTTTTGTGTGTTATTGCCCATTTCTTCCGCCTTGGGCCCGGATGGATCCGTCCTGGAATTGCCTAATATTTGTCCCGAACATCAAATACGACCTAAGAAACCATTGCCACCGCCCCGAAAAGACCAAATTATATTTTTTTGCATTTTATAGCCATAAAACTGCAAATCCGCGCGTGTCCCAAATTTTTGTGTGCTATAGTCCATGCCTTCCGCCTTAGGCCCGGATGGATCCGTCCTGTAATCGCCTAATATTTGTTCCGGACATCAAATACGGCCTAAGAAATAATTTCCACTGACCCGAAATGACCAAATTATATTTTTTGCCATTTTATAGCCATAAAACTGCAAATCCGCGCGAGTCCCAAATTTTTGTGTGCTATAGTCCATGCCTTCCGCCTCGGGCCCGGATGGATCCGTCCTGGAATCCCCTAATATTTGTCCCGGACATCAAATACGGCCTAAGAAACAATTTCCACCGCCCCGAAATGACCAAATTATATTTTTTGGCATTTTATAGCCATAAAACTGCAAATCCGCGCGAGTCCCAAATTTTTGTGTGCTATAGTCCATGCCTTCTGCCTTGGGCCCGGATGGATCTGTCCTGGAATCGCCTAATATTTGTCTCGGACATCAAATACGGCCTAAGAAACCATTTCCACAGACCCGAAATGACCAAATTATATTTTTTGGCATTTTACAACCATAAAACTGCAAATCCGCGCGAGTCCCAAATATTTGTGTGCTATAGCCCATGCCTTCCGCCTTGGGCCCAGATGGATCCGTCCTGGAATTGCCTAATATTTGTCCCGGACATCAAATACGACCTAAGAAACCATTGCCACCACCCCGAAATGACCAAATTATATTTTTTGGCATTTTATAGCCATAAAACTGCAAATCCGCGCGAGTCCCAAATTTTTGTGTGCTATAGTCCATGCCTTCCGCCTCGGGCCCGGATGGATCCGTCCTGGAATCCCCTAATATTTGTCCCGGACATCAAATACGGCCTAAGAAATAATTTCCACCGCCCCGAAATGACCAAATTATATTTTTTGGCATTTTATAGCCATAAAACTGCAAATCCGCGCGAGTCCCAAATTTTTGTGTGCTATAGTCCATGCCTTCCGCCTTGGGCCCGGATGGATCTATACTGGAATAGCCTAATATTTGTCCCGAACATCAAATACGACCTAAGAAACCATTGCCACCGCCCCGAAATGACCAAATTATATTTTTTGGCATTTTACAGCCATAAAACTGCAAATCCGCGCGAGTCCCAAATATTTGTGTGCTATAGCCCATGCCTTCCGCCTTTGGCCCGGATGGATTCGTCCTGGAATTGCCTAATATTTGTCCCGGACATCAAATACGACCTAAGAAACCATTGCCACTGCCCCGAAATGGCCAAATTATATTTATTGGCATTTTATAGCCATAAAACTGCAAATCCGCGCGAGTCCCAAATTTTTGTGTGTTATTGCCCATTTCTTCCGCCTTGGGCCCGGATGGATCCATCCTGGAATTGCCTAATATTTGTCCCGAACATCAAATACGACCTAAGAAACCATTGCCACCGCCCCGAAAAGACCAAATTATATTTTTTGGCATTTTATAGCCATAAAACTGCAAATCCGCGCGAGTCCCAAATTTTTGTGTGCTATAGTCCATGCCTTCCGCCTTGGGCCCGGATGGATCCGTCCTGTAATCGCCTAATATTTGTTCCGGACATCAAATACGGCCTAAGAAATAATTTCCACTGCCCCGAAATGACCAAATTATATTTTTTGCCATTTTATAGCCATAAAACTGCAAATCCGCGCGAGTCCCAAATTTTTGTGTGCTATTGTCCATGCCTTCTGCCTTGGGCCCGGATGGATCTGTCCTGGAATCGCCTAATATTTGTCTCGGACATCAAATACGGCCTAAGAAACCATTTCCACAGCCCAAAATGACCAAATTATATTTTTTGGCATTTTACAGCCATAAAACTGCAAATCCGCGCGAGTCCCAAATTTTTGTGTGCTATAGCCCATGCCTTCCGCCTTGGGCCCGGATGGATCCGTCGTGGAATCGCCTAATATTTGTACCGGACATCAAATATGGCCTAAGAAACAATTTCCACCCACTCGAAATGACTACATTATATTTTTTTGCAATTTACAGCCATAAAACTGCAAATCCGCGCGAGTCCCAAATATTTGTGTGCTATAGCCCAAGCCTTCCGCCTTGGGCCCGGATGGATCCGTCCTAGAATTGCCTAATATTTGTCTCGGACATCAAATACGACCTAAGAAACCATTGCCACCGCCCCGAAAAGACCAAATTATATTTTTTGGCATTTTATAGCCATAAAACTGCAAATCCGCGCGAGTCCCAAATTTTTGTGTGCTATAGTCCATGCTATCCGCCTTGGGCCCGGATGGATCCATCCTGGAATCGCCTAATATTTGTCCCGGACATCAAATACGGCCTAAGAAACAATTTCCACCGCCTCGAAATGACCAAATTATATTTTTTGGCATTTTATAGCCGTAAAACTGCAAATCCGCGCGAGTCCCAAATTTTTGTGTGCTATAGTCCATGCCTTCCGCCTCGGGCCCGGATGGATCCGTCCTGGAATCCCCTAATATTTGTCCCGGACATCAAATACGGCCTAAGAAACAATTTCCACCGCCCCGAAATGACCATATTATATTTTTTGGCATTTTATAGCCATAAAACTGCAAATCCGCGCGAGTCCCAAATTTTTGTGTGCTATAGTCCATGCCTTCTGCCTTGGGCCCGGATGGATCTGTCCTGGAATCGCCTAATATTTGTCTCGGACATCAAATACGGCCTAAGAAACCATTTCCACAGCCTCGAAATGACCAAATTATATTTTTTGGCATTTTACAGCCATAAAACTGCAACTCCGCGCGAGTCCCAAATATTTGTGTGCTATAGCCCATGCCTTCCGCCTTGGGCCCGGATGGATCCGTCCTGGAATTGCCTAATATTTGTCCCGGACATCAAATACGACCTAAGAAACCATTGCCACCACCCCGAAATGACCAAATTATATTTTTTGGCATTTTATAGCCATAAAACTGCAAATCCGCGCGAGTCCCAAATTTTTGTGTGCTATAGTCCATGCTATCCGCCTTGGGCCCGGATGGATCCGTCCTAGAATCGCCTAATATTTGTCCCGGACATCAAATACGGCCTAAGAAATAATTTCCACCGCCCCGAAATGACCAAATTATATTTTTTGACATTTTATAGCCATAAAACTGCAAATGCGCGCGAGTACCAAATTTTTGTGTGTTTTAGCCCATGCCTTCCGCCTTGGGCCCGGATAGATCCGTCATGGAATCGCCTAATATTTGTCACGTACATCAAATACGGCCTAAGAAACCATTGCCACCGCCACGAAATGACCAAATTATATTTTTGGCGTTTTATAGCCATAAAACTGCAAATCCGCGCGAGTCCCAAATTTTTGTGTGCTATAGTCCATGCCTTCTGCCTTGGGCCCGGATGGATCTGTCCTGGAATCGCCTAATATTTGTCCCGAACATCAAATACGACCTTAGAAACCATTGCCACCGCCCCGAAATGACCAAATTATATTTTTTGGCATTTTACAGCCATAAAACTGCAAATCCGCGCGAGTCCCAAATTTTTGTGTGCTATAGTCCATGCCTTCCGCCTTGGGCCCGGATGGATCCGTCCTGGAATCGCCTAATATTTGTCCCGGACATCAAATACGGCCTAAGAAATAATTTCCACCGCCCCGAAATGACCAAATTATATTTTTTGCCATTTTATAGACATAAAACTGCAAATCCGCGCGAGTCCCAAATTTTTGTGTGATATAGCCCATGCCTTCCGCCTTGGGCCCGGATGGATCTGTCCTGGAATTGCCTAATATTTGTCCCGGACATCAAATACGGCCTAAGAAAAAATTTCCACCGCCCCGAAATGACCAAATTATATTTTTTGACATTTTATAGCCATAAAACTGCAAATGCGCGCGAGTACCAAATTTTTGTGTGTTTTAGCCCATGCCTTCCGCCTTGGGCCCGGATAGATCCATCATGGAATCGCCTAATATTTGTCACGTACATCAAATACGGCCTAAGAAACCATTGCCACCGCCACGAAATGACCAAATTATATTTTTGGCGTTTTATAGCCATAAAACTGCAAATCCGCGCGAGTCCCAAATTTTTGTGTGCTATAGCCCATGCCTTCCGCCTTGGGCCCGGATGGATCCGTCGTGGAATCGCCTAATATTTGTACCGGACATCAAATATGGCCTAAGAAACAATTTCCACCCACTCGAAATGACTACATTATATTTTTTGTCATTTTACAGCCATATAACTGCAAATCCGCGCGAGTCCCAAATTTTTGTGTGCTATAGCCCATGCCTTCCGCCTTGGGCCCGGATGGATCCGTCCTGGAATTGCCTAATATTTGTCCCGGACATCAAATACGACCTAAGAAACCATTGCCACCGCCCCGAAATGACCAAATTATATTTTTTGGCATTTTATAGCCATAAAACTGCAAATCCGCGCGAGTCCCAAATTTTTGTGTGCTATAGTCCATGCTATCCGCCTTGGGCCCGGATGGATCCATCCTGGAATCGCCTAATATTTGTCCCGGACATCAAATACGGCCTAAGAAATAATTTCCACCGCCCCGAAATGACCAAATTATATTTTTTGCCATTTTATAGACATAAAACTGCAAATCCGCGCGAGTCCCAAATTTTTGTGTGATATAGCCCATGCCTTCCGCCTTGGGCCCGGATGGATCTATACTGGAATAGCCTAATATTTGTCCCGAACATCAAATACGACCTAAGAAACCATTGCCACCGCCCCGAAATGACCAAATTATATTTTTTGGCATTTTACAGCCATAAAACTGCAAATCCGCGCGAGTCCCAAATATTTGTGTGCTATAGCCCATGCCTTCCGCCTTTGGCCCGGATGGATCCGTCCTGGAATCGCCTAATATTTGTCTCGGACATCAAAAACGGCCTAAGAAACCATTTCCACAGCCCCGAAATGACCAAATTATATTTTTTGGCATTTTACAACCATAAAACTGCAAATCCGCGCGAGTCCCAAATATTTGTGTGCTATAGCCCATGCCTTCCGCCTTGGGCCCAGATGGATCCGTCCTGGAATTGCCTAATATTTGTCCCGGACATCAAATACGACCTAAGAAACCATTGCCACCACCCCGAAATGACCAAATTATATTTTTTGGCATTTTATAGCCATAAAACTGCAAATCCGCGCGAGTCCCAAATTTTTGTGTCCATGCTATCCGCCTTGGGCCCGGATGGATCCATCCTGGAATCGCCTAATATTTGTCCCGAACATCAAATACGGCCTAAGAAACAATTTCCACCGCCTCGAAATGACCAAATTATATTTTTTGGCATTTTATAGCCATAAAACTGCAAATCCGCGCGAGTCCCAAATTTTTGTGTGCTATAGTCCATGCCTTCCGCCTCGGGCCCGGATGGATCCGTCCTGGAATCCCCTAATATTTGTCCCGGACATCAAATACGGCCTAAGAAACCATTTCCACCACCCCGAAATGACCAAATTATATTTTTTGGCATTTTATAGCCATAAAACTGCAAATCCGCGCGAGTCCCAAATTTTTGTGTCCATGCTATCCGCCTTGGGCCCGGATGGATCCATCCTGGAATCGCCTAATATTTGTCCCGAACATCAAATACGGCCTAACAAACAATTTCCACCGCCCCGAAATGACCAAATTATATTTTTTGCCATTTTATAGCCATAAAACTGCAAATCCGCGCGAGTCCCAAATTTTTGTGTGCTATAGTCCATGCCTTCCGCCTTGGGCCCGGATGGATCCGTCCTGTAATCGCCTAATATTTGTTCCGGACATCAAATACGGCCTAAGAAATAATTTCCACCGCCCCGAAATGACCAAATTATATTTTTTGCCATTTTATAGACATAAAACTGCAAATCCGCGCGAGTCCCAAATTTTTGTGTGATATAGCCCATGCCTTCCGCCTTGGGCCCGGATGGATCTGTCCTGGAATTGCCTAATATTTGTCCCGGACATCAAATACGGCCTAAGAAAAAATTTCCACCGCCCCGAAATGACCAAATTATATTTTTTGACATTTTATAGCCATAAAACTGCAAATGCGCGCGAGTACCAAATTTTTGTGTGTTTTAGCCCATGCCTTCCGCCTTGGGCCCGGATAGATCCATCATGGAATCGCCTAATATTTGTCACGTACATCAAATACGGCCTAAGAAACCATTGCCACCGCCACGAAATGACCAAATTATATTTTTGGCATTTTATAGCCATAAAACTGCAAATCCGCGCGAGTCCCAAATTTTTGTGTGCTATAGCCCATGCCTTCCGCCTTGGGCCCGGATGGATCCGTCGTGGAATCGCCTAATATTTGTACCGGACATCAAATATGGCCTAAGAAACAATTTCCACCCACTCGAAATGACTACATTATATTTTTTGTCATTTTACAGCCATATAACTGCAAATCCGCGCGAGTCCCAAATTTTTGTGTGCTATAGGCCATGCCTTCCGCCTTGGGCCCGGATGGATCCGTCCTGGAATTGCCTAATATTTGTCCCGGACATCAAATACGACCTAAGAAACCATTGCCACCGCCCCGAAATGACCAAATTATATTTTTTGGCATTTTATAGCCATAAAACTGCAAATCCGCGCGAGTCCCAAATTTTTGTGTGCTATAGTCCATGCTATCCGCCTTGGGCCCGGATGGATCCATCCTGGAATCGCCTAATATTTGTCCCGGACATCAAATACGGCCTAAGAAACAATTTCCACCGCCTCGAAATGACCAAATTATATTTTTTGGCATTTTATAGCCATAAAACTGCAAATCCGCGCGAGTCCCAAATTTTTGTGTCCATGCTATCCGCCTTGGGCCCGGATGGATCCATCCTGGAATCGCCTAATATTTGTCCCGAACATCAAATACGGCCTAAGAAACAATTTCCACCGCCCCGAAATGACCAAATTATATTTTTTGGCATTTTACAGCCATAAAACTGCAAATCCGCGCGAGTCCCAAATTTTTGTGTGCTATAGCCCATGCCTTCCGCCTTGGGCCCGGATGGATCCGTCGTGGAATCGCCTAATATTTGTACCGGACATCAAATATGGCCTAATAAACAATTTCCACCCACTCGAAATGACTACAATATATTTTTTGTCATTTTACAGCCATATAACTGCAAATCCGCGCGAGTCCCAAATTTTTGTGTGCTATAGCCCATGCCTTCCGCCTTGGGCCCGGATGGATCCGTCCTGGAATTGCCTAATATTTGTCCCGGACATCAAATACGACCTAAGAAACCATTGCCACCGCCCCGAAATGACCAAATTATATTTTTTGGTATTTTATAGCCATAAAACTGCAAATCCGCGCGAGTCCCAAATTTTTGTGTGCTATAGTCCATGCTATCCGCCTTGGGCCCGGATGGATCCATCCTGGAATCGCCTAATATTTGTCCCGGACATCAAATACGGCCTAAGAAACAATTTCCACCGCCTCGAAATGACCAAATTATATTTTTTGGCATTTTATAGCCATAAAACTGCAAATCCGCGCGAGTCCCAAATTTTTGTGTGCTATAGTCCATGCTATCCGCCTTGGGCCCGGATGGATCCATCCTGGAATCGCCTAATATTTGTCCCGGACATCAAATACGGCCTAAGAAACAATTTCCACCGCCTCGAAATGACCAAATTATATTTTTTGGCATTTTATAGCCATAAAACTGCAAATCCGCGCGAGTCCCAAATTTTTGTGTCCATGCCTTCCGCCTTGGGCCCGGATGGATCCGTCCTGGAATTGCCTAATATTTGTCCCGGACATCAAATACGACCTAAGAAACCATTGCCACCACCCCGAAATGACCAAATTATATTTTTTGGCATTTTATAGCCATAAAACTGCAAATCCGCGCGAGTCCCAAATTTTTGTGTGCTATAGTCCATGCTATCCGCCTTGGGCCCGGATGGATCCATCCTGGAATCGCCTAATATTTGTCCCGGACATCAAATACGGCCTAAGAAACAATTTCCACCGCCTCGAAATGACCAAATTATATTTTTTGGCATTTTATAGCCATAAAACTGCAAATCCGCGCGAGTCCCAAATTTTTGTGTGCTATAGCCCATGCCTTCCGCCTTGGGCCCGGATGGATCCGTCCTGGAATTGCCTAATATTTGTCCCGGACATCAAATACGACCTAAGAAACCATTGCCACCGCCCCGAAATGACCAAATTATATTTTTTGGTATTTTATAGCCATAAAACTGCAAATCCGCGCGAGTCCCAAATTTTTGTGTGCTATAGTCCATGCTATCCGCCTTGGGCCCGGATGGATCCATCCTGGAATCGCCTAATATTTGTCCCGGACATCAAATACGGCCTAAGAAACAATTTCCACCGCCTCGAAATGACCAAATTATATTTTTTGGCATTTTATAGCCATAAAACTGCAAATCCGCGCGAGTCCCAAATTTTTGTGTGATATAGCCCATGCCTTCCGCCTTGGGCCCGGATGGATCTGTCCTGGAATTGCCTAATATTTGTCCCGGACATCAAATACGGCCTAAGAAAAAATTTCCACCGCCCCGAAATGACCAAATTATATTTTTTGACATTTTATAGCCATAAAACTGCAAATGCGCGCGAGTACCAAATTTTTGTGTGTTTTAGCCCATGCCTTCCGCCTTGGGCCCGGATAGATCCGTCATGGAATCGCCTAATATTTGTCACGTACATCAAATACGGCCTAAGAAACCATTGCCACCGCCACGAAATGACCAAATTATATTTTTGGCGTTTTATAGCCATAAAACTGCAAATCCGCGCGAGTCCCAAATTTTTGTGTGCTATAGCCCATGCCTTCCGCCTTGGGCCCGGATGGATCCGTCGTGGAATCGCCTAATATTTGTACCGGACATCAAATATGGCCTAATAAACAATTTCCACCCACTCGAAATGACTACATTATATTTTTTGTCATTTTACAGCCATATAACTGCAAATCCGCGCGAGTCCCAAATTTTTGTGTGCTATAGCCCATGCCTTCCGCCTTGGGCCCGGATGGATCCGTCCTGGAATTGCCTAATATTTGTCCCGGACATCAAATACGACCTAAGAAACCATTGCCACCGCCCCGAAATGACCAAATTATATTTTTTGGTATTTTATAGCCATAAAACTGCAAATCCGCGCGAGTCCCAAATTTTTGTGTGCTATAGTCCATGCTATCCGCCTTGGGCCCGGATGGATCCATCCTGGAATCGCCTAATATTTGTCCCGGACATCAAATACGGCCTAAGAAACAATTTCCACCGCCTCGAAATGACCAAATTATATTTTTTGGCATTTTATAGCCATAAAACTGCAAATCCGCGCGAGTCCCAAATTTTTGTGTGCTATAGTCCATGCCTTCCGCCTCGGGCCTGGATGGATCCGTCCTGGAATCCCCTAATATTTGTCCCGGACATCAAATACGGCCTAAGAAAAAATTTCCACCGCCCCGAAATGACCAAATTATATTTTTTGACATTTTATAGCCATAAAACTGCAAATGCGCGCGAGTACCAAATTTTTGTGTGTTTTAGCCCATGCCTTCCGCCTTGGGCCCGGATAGATCCGTCATGGAATCGCCTAATATTTGTCACGTACATCAAATACGGCCTAAGAAACCATTGCCACCGCCACGAAATGACCAAATTATATTTTTGGCGTTTTATAGCCATAAAACTGCAAATCCGCGCGAGTCCCAAATTTTTGTGTGCTATAGCCCATGCCTTCCGCCTTGGGCCCGGATGGATCCGTCGTGGAATCGCCTAATATTTGTACCGGACATCAAATATGGCCTAATAAACAATTTCCACCCACTCGAAATGACTACATTATATTTTTTGTCATTTTACAGCCATATAACTGCAAATCCGCGCGAGTCCCAAATTTTTGTGTGCTATAGCCCATGCCTTCCGCCTTGGGCCCGGATGGATCCGTCCTGGAATTGCCTAATATTTGTCCCGGACATCAAATACGACCTAAGAAACCATTGCCACCGCCCCGAAATGACCAAATTATATTTTTTGGTATTTTATAGCCATAAAACTGCAAATCCGCGCGAGTCCCAAATTTTTGTGTGCTATAGTCCATGCTATCCGCCTTGGGCCCGGATGGATCCATCCTGGAATCGCCTAATATTTGTCCCGGACATCAAATACGGCCTAAGAAACAATTTCCACCGCCTCGAAATGACCAAATTATATTTTTTGGCATTTTATAGCCATAAAACTGCAAATCCGCGCGAGTCCCAAATTTTTGTGTGCTATAGTCCATGCCTTCCGCCTCGGGCCTGGATGGATCCGTCCTGGAATCCCCTAATATTTGTCCCGGACATCAAATACGGCCTAAGAAAAAATTTCCACCGCCCCGAAATGACCAAATTATATTTTTTGACATTTTATAGCCATAAAACTGCAAATGCGCGCGAGTACCAAATTTTTGTGTGTTTTAGCCCATGCCTTCCGCCTTGGGCCCGGATAGATCCGTCATGGAATCGCCTAATATTTGTCACGTACATCAAATACGGCCTAAGAAACCATTGCCACCGCCACGAAATGACCAAATTATATTTTTGGCGTTTTATAGCCATAAAACTGCAAATCCGCGCGAGTCCCAAATTTTTGTGTGCTATAGCCCATGCCTTCCGCCTTGGGCCCGGATGGATCCGTCGTGGAATCGCCTAATATTTGTACCGGACATCAAATATGGCCTAATAAACAATTTCCACCCACTCGAAATGACTACATTATATTTTTTGTCATTTTACAGCCATATAACTGCAAATCCGCGCGAGTCCCAAATTTTTGTGTGCTATAGCCCATGCCTTCCGCCTTGGGCCCGGATGGATCCGTCCTGGAATTGCCTAATATTTGTCCCGGACATCAAATACGACCTAAGAAACCATTGCCACCGCCCCGAAATGACCAAATTATATTTTTTGGCATTTTATAGCCATAAAACTGCAAATCCGCGCGAGTCCCAAATTTTTGTGTGCTATAGTCCATGCTATCCGCCTTGGGCCCGGATGGATCCATCCTGGAATCGCCTAATATTTGTCCCGGACATCAAATACGGCCTAAGAAACAATTTCCACCGCCTCGAAATGACCAAATTATATTTTTTGGCATTTTATAGCCATAAAACTGCAAATCCGCGCGAGTCCCAAATTTTTGTGTGCTATAGTCCATGCCTTCCGCCTCGGGCCTGGATGGATCCGTCCTGGAATCCCCTAATATTTGTCCCGGACATCAAATACGGCCTAAGAAACAATTTCCACCGCCCCGAAATGACCAAATTATATTTTTTGGCATTTTACAGCCATAAAACTGCAAATCCGCGCGAGTCCCAAATTTTTGTGTGCTATATTCCATGCCTTCCGCCTTGGGCCCGGATGGATCCGTCCTGGAATCGCCTAATATTTGTCCCGGACATCAAATACGGCCTAAGAAATAATTTCCACCGCCCCGAAATGACCAAATTATATTTTTTGCCATTTTATAGCCATAAAACTGCAAATCCGCGCGAGTCCCAAATTTTTGTGTGATATAGCCCATGCCTTCCGCCTTGGGCCCGGATGGATCTGTCCTGGAATTGCCTAATATTTGTCCCGGACATCAAATACGGCCTAAGAAAAAATTTCCACCGCCCCGAAATGACCAAATTATATTTTTTGACATTTTATAGCCATAAAACTGCAAATGCGCGCGAGTACCAAATTTTTGTGTGTTTTAGCCCATGCCTTCCGCCTTGGGCCCGGATAGATCCGTCATGGAATCGCCTAATATTTGTCACGTACATCAAATACGGCCTAAGAAACCATTGCCACCGCCACGAAATGACCAAATTATATTTTTGGCGTTTTATAGTCATAAAACTGCAAATCCGCGCGAGTCCCAAATTTTTGTGTGCTATAGCCCATGCCTTCCGCCTTGGGCCCGGATGGATCCGTCGTGGAATCGCCTAATATTTGTACCGGACATCAAATATGGCCTAATAAACAATTTCCACCCACTCGAAATGACTACATTATATTTTTTGTCATTTTACAGCCATATAACTGCAAATCCGCGCGAGTCCCAAATTTTTGTGTGCTATAGCCCATGCCTTCCGCCTTGGGCCTGGATGGATCCGTCCTGGAATCCCCTAATATTTGTCCCGGACATCAAATACGGCCTAAGAAACAATTTCCACCGCCCCGAAATGACCAAATTATATTTTTTGGCATTTTACAGCCATAAAACTGCAAATCCGCGCGAGTCCCAAATTTTTGTGTGCTATATTCCATGCCTTCCGCCTTGGGCCCGGATGGATCCGTCCTGGAATCGCCTAATATTTGTCCCGGACATCAAATACGGCCTAAGAAATAATTTCCACCGCCCCGAAATGACCAAATTATATTTTTTGCCATTTTATAGCCATAAAACTGCAAATCCGCGCGAGTCCCAAATTTTTGTGTGATATAGCCCATGCCTTCCGCCTTGGGCCCGGATGGATCTGTCCTGGAATTGCCTAATATTTGTCCCGGACATCAAATACGGCCTAAGAAAAAATTTCCACCGCCCCGAAATGACCAAATTATATTTTTTGACATTTTATAGCCATAAAACTGCAAATGCGCGCGAGTACCAAATTTTTGTGTGTTTTAGCCCATGCCTTCCGCCTTGGGCCCGGATAGATCCGTCATGGAATCGCCTAATATTTGTCACGTACATCAAATACGGCCTAAGAAACCATTGCCACCGCCACGAAATGACCAAATTATATTTTTGGCGTTTTATAGCCATAAAACTGCAAATCCGCGCGAGTCCCAAATTTTTGTGTGCTATAGCCCATGCCTTCCGCCTTGGGCCCGGATGGATCCGTCGTGGAATCGCCTAATATTTGTACCGGACATCAAATATGGCCTAATAAACAATTTCCACCCACTCGAAATGACTACATTATATTTTTTGTCATTTTACAGCCATATAACTGCAAATCCGCGCGAGTCCCAAATTTTTGTGTGCTATAGCCCATGCCTTCCGCCTTGGGCCCGGATGGATCCGTCCTGGAATTGCCTAATATTTGTCCCGGACATCAAATACGACCTAAGAAACCATTGCCACCGCCCCGAAATGACCAAATTATATTTTTTGGCATTTTATAGCCATAAAACTGCAAATCCGCGCGAGTCCCAAATTTTTGTGTGCTATAGTCCATGCTATCCGCCTTGGGCCCGGATGGATCCATCCTGGAATCGCCTAATATTTGTCCCGGACATCAAATACGGCCTAAGAAACAATTTCCACCGCCTCGAAATGACCAAATTATATTTTTTGGCATTTTATAGCCATAAAACTGCAAATCCGCGCGAGTCCCAAATTTTTGTGTGCTATAGTCCATGCCTTCCGCCTCGGGCCTGGATGGATCCGTCCTGGAATCCCCTAATATTTGTCCCGGACATCAAATACGGCCTAAGAAACAATTTCCACCGCCCCGAAATGACCAAATTATATTTTTTGGCATTTTACAGCCATAAAACTGCAAATCCGCGCGAGTCCCAAATTTTTGTGTGCTATAGTCCATGCCTTCCGCCTTGGGCCCGGATGGATCCGTCCTGGAATCGCCTAATATTTGTCCCGGACATCAAATACGGCCTAAGAAATAATTTCCACCGCCCCGAAATGACCAAATTATATTTTTTGCCATTTTATAGCCATAAAACTGCAAATCCGCGCGAGTCCCAAATTTTTGTGTGATATAGCCCATGCCTTCCGCCTTGGGCCCGGATGGATCTGTCCTGGAATTGCCTAATATTTGTCCCGGACATCAAATACGGCCTAAGAAAAAATTTCCACCGCCCCGAAATGACCAAATTATATTTTTTGACATTTTATAGCCATAAAACTGCAAATGCGCGCGAGTACCAAATTTTTGTGTGTTTTAGCCCATGCCTTCCGCCTTGGGCCCGGATAGATCCGTCATGGAATCGCCTAATATTTGTCACGTACATCAAATACGGCCTAAGAAACCATTGCCACCGCCACGAAATGACCAAATTATATTTTTGGTGTTTTATAGCCATAAAACTGCAAATCCGCGCGAGTCCCAAATTTTTGTGTGCTATAGCCCATGCCTTCCGCCTTGGGCCCGGATGGATCCGTCGTGGAATCGCCTAATATTTGTACCGGACATCAAATATGGCCTAAGAAACAATTTCCACCCACTCGAAATGACTACATTATATTTTTTGTCATTTTACAGCCATATAACTGCAAATCCGCGCGAGTCCCAAATTTTTGTGTGCTATAGCCCATGCCTTCCGCCTTGGGCCCGGATGGATCCGTCCTGGAATTGCCTAATATTTGTCCCGGACATCAAATACGACCTAAGAAACCATTGCCACCGCCCCGAAATGACCAAATTATATTTTTTGCCATTTTATAGCCATAAAACTGCAAATCCGTGCGAGTCCCAAATTTTTGTGTGCTATAGTCCATGCTATCCGCCTTGGGCCCGGATGGATCCATCCTGGAATCGCCTAATATTTGTCCTGGACATCAAATACGGCCTAAGAAACAATTTACACCGCCTCAAAATGACCAAATTATATTTTTTGGCATTTTATAACCATAAAACTGCAAATCCGCGCGAGTCCCAAATTTTTGTGTGCTATAGTCCATGCCTTCCGCCTTGGGCCCGGATGGATCCGTCCTGGAATCCCCTAATATTTGTCCCGGACATCAAATACGGCCTAAGAAACAATTTCCACCGCCCCGAAATGACCAAATTATATTTTTTGGCATTTTATAGCCATAAAACTGCAAATCCGCGCGAGTCCCAAATTTTTGTGTGCTATAGCCCATGCCTTCTGCCTTGGGCCCGGATGGATCCGTCGTGGAATCGCCTAATATTTGTACCGGACATCAAATACGGCCTAAGAAACCATTTCCACAGCCCCGAAATGACCAAATTATATTTTTTGGCATTTTACAGCCATAAAACTGCAAATCCGCGCGAGTCCCAAATATTTGTGTGCTATAGCCCATGCCTTCCGCCTTGGGCCCAGATGGATCCGTCCTGGAATTGCCTAATATTTGTCCCGGACATCAAATACGACCTAAGAAACCATTGCCACCACCCCGAAATGACCAAATTATATTTTTTGGCATTTTATAGCCATAAAACTGCAAATCCGCGCGAGTCCCAAATTTTTGTGTGCTATAGTCCATGCTATCCGCCTTGGGCCCGGATGGATCCATCCTGGAATCGCCTAATATTTGTCCCGGACATCAAATACGGCCTAAGAAACAATTTCCACCGCCTCGAAATGACCAAATTATATTTTTTGGCATTTTATAGCCATAAAACTGCAAATCCGCGCGAGTCCCAAATTTTTGTGTGCTATAGTCCATGCCTTCCGCCTCGGGCCTGGATGGATCCGTCCTGGAATCCCCTAATATTTGTCCCGGACATCAAATACGGCCTAAGAAACAATTTCCACCGCCCCGAAATGACCAAATTATATTTTTTGGCATTTTACAGCCATAAAACTGCAAATCCGCGCGAGTCCCAAATTTTTGTGTGCTATAGTCCATGCCTTCCGCCTTGGGCCCGGATGGATCCGTCCTGGAATCGCCTAATATTTGTCCCGGACATCAAATACGGCCTAAGAAATAATTTCCACCGCCCCGAAATGACCAAATTATATTTTTTGCCATTTTATAGCCATAAAACTGCAAATCCGCGCGAGTCCCAAATTTTTGTGTGATATAGCCCATGCCTTCCGCCTTGGGCCCGGATGGATCTGTCCTGGAATTGCCTAATATTTGTCCCGGACATCAAATACGGCCTAAGAAAAAATTTCCACCGCCCCGAAATGACCAAATTATATTTTTTGACATTTTATAGCCATAAAACTGCAAATGCGCGCGAGTACCAAATTTTTGTGTGTTTTAGCCCATGCCTTCCGCCTTGGGCCCGGATAGATCCGTCATGGAATCGCCTAATATTTGTCACGTACATCAAATACGGCCTAAGAAACCATTGCCACCGCCACGAAATGACCAAATTATATTTTTGGTGTTTTATAGCCATAAAACTGCAAATCCGCGCGAGTCCCAAATTTTTGTGTGCTATAGCCCATGCCTTCCGCCTTGGGCCCGGATGGATCCGTCGTGGAATCGCCTAATATTTGTACCGGACATCAAATATGGCCTAAGAAACAATTTCCACCCACTCGAAATGACTACATTATATTTTTTGTCATTTTACAGCCATATAACTGCAAATCCGCGCGAGTCCCAAATTTTTGTGTGCTATAGCCCATGCCTTCCGCCTTGGGCCCGGATGGATCCGTCCTGGAATTGCCTAATATTTGTCCCGGACATCAAATACGACCTAAGAAACCATTGCCACCGCCCCGAAATGACCAAATTATATTTTTTGCCATTTTATAGCCATAAAACTGCAAATCCGTGCGAGTCCCAAATTTTTGTGTGCTATAGTCCATGCTATCCGCCTTGGGCCCGGATGGATCCATCCTGGAATCGCCTAATATTTGTCCTGGACATCAAATACGGCCTAAGAAACAATTTACACCGCCTCAAAATGACCAAATTATATTTTTTGGCATTTTATAACCATAAAACTGCAAATCCGCGCGAGTCCCAAATTTTTGTGTGCTATAGTCCATGCCTTCCGCCTTGGGCCCGGATGGATCCGTCCTGGAATCCCCTAATATTTGTCCCGGACATCAAATACGGCCTAAGAAACAATTTCCACCGCCCCGAAATGACCAAATTATATTTTTTGGCATTTTATAGCCATAAAACTGCAAATCCGCGCGAGTCCCAAATTTTTGTGTGCTATAGCCCATGCCTTCTGCCTTGGGCCCGGATGGATCCGTCGTGGAATCGCCTAATATTTGTACCGGACATCAAATACGGCCTAAGAAACCATTTCCACAGCCCCGAAATGACCAAATTATATTTTTTGGCATTTTACAGCCATAAAACTGCAAATCCGCGCGAGTCCCAAATATTTGTGTGCTATAGCCCATGCCTTCCGCCTTGGGCCCAGATGGATCCGTCCTGGAATTGCCTAATATTTGTCCCGGACATCAAATACGACCTAAGAAACCATTGCCACCACCCCGAAATGACCAAATTATATTTTTTGGCATTTTATAGCCATAAAACTGCAAATCCGCGCGAGTCCCAAATTTTTGTGTCCATGCTATCCGCCTTGGGCCCGGATGGATCCATCCTGGAATCGCCTAATATTTGTCCCGAACATCAAATACGGCCTAAGAAACAATTTCCACCGCCTCGAAATGACCAAATTATATTTTTTGGCATTTTATAGCCATAAAACTGCAAATCCGCGCGAGTCCCAAATTTTTGTGTGCTATAGCCCATGCCTTCTGCCTTGGGCCCGGATGGATCCGTCGTGGAATCGCCTAATATTTGTACCGGACATCAAATACGGCCTAAGAAACCATTTCCACAGCCCCGAAATGACCAAATTATATTTTTTGGCATTTTACAGCCATAAAACTGCAAATCCGCGCGAGTCCCAAATATTTGTGTGCTATAGCCCATGCCTTCCGCCTTGGGCCCAGATGGATCCGTCCTGGAATTGCCTAATATTTGTCCCGGACATCAAATACGACCTAAGAAACCATTGCCACCACCCCGAAATGACCAAATTATATTTTTTGGCATTTTATAGCCATAAAACTGCAAATCCGCGCGAGTCCCAAATTTTTGTGTCCATGCTATCCGCCTTGGGCCCGGATGGATCCATCCTGGAATCGCCTAATATTTGTCCCGAACATCAAATACGGCCTAAGAAACAATTTCCACCGCCCCGAAATGACCAAATTATATTTTTTGCCATTTTATAGCCATAAAACTGCAAATCCGCGCGAGTCCCAAATTTTTGTGTGCTATAGTCCATGCCTTCCGCCTTGGGCCCGGATGGATCCGTCGTGGAATCGCCTAATATTTGTACCGGACATCAAATATGGCCTAAGAA
The DNA here is from genome assembly GCF_000715075.1 of Nicotiana tabacum. Lineage (NCBI taxonomy): Eukaryota > Viridiplantae > Streptophyta > Magnoliopsida > Solanales > Solanaceae > Nicotiana > Nicotiana tabacum. The sequence continues at coordinate 41,468 of NW_027438429.1, read as the reverse complement.
ACAATTTCCAACCACTCGAAATGACTACATTATATTTTTTGGCATTTTACAGCCATAAAACTGCAAATCCGCGCGAGTCCCAAATTTTTGTGTGCTATAGCCCATGCCTTCTGCCTTGGGCCCGGATGGATCTGTCCTGGAATCACCTAATATTTGTCTCGGACATCAAATACGGCCTAAGAAACCATTTCCACAGCCCCGAAATGACCAAATTATATTTTTTGGCATTTTACAGCCATAAAACTGCAAATCCGCGCGAGTCCCAAATTTTTGTGTCCATGCTATCCGCCTTGGGCCCGGATGGATCCATCCTGGAATCGCCTAATATTTGTCCCGAACATCAAATACGGCCTAAGAAACAATTTCCACCGCCCCGAAATGACCAAATTATATTTTTTGCCATTTTATAGCCATAAAACTGCAAATCCGCGCGAGTCCCAAATTTTTGTGTGCTATAGTCCATGCCTTCCGCCTTGGGCCCGGATGGATCCGTCGTGGAATCGCCTAATATTTGTACCGGACATCAAATATGGCCTAAGAAACAATTTCCAACCACTCGAAATGACTACATTATATTTTTTGGCATTTTACAGCCATAAAACTGCAAATCCGCGCGAGTCCCAAATTTTTGTGTGCTATAGCCCATGCCTTCCGCCTTGGGCCCGGATGGATCCGTCCTAGAATTGCCTAATATTTGTCCCGGACATCAAATACGACCTAAGAAACCATTGCCACCCACTCGAAATGACTACATTATATTTTTTGGCATTTTACAGCCATAAAACTGCAAATCCGCGCGAGTCCCAAATATTTGTAAGCTATAGCCCATGCCTTCCGCCTTGGGCCCGGATGGATCCGTCCTAGAATTGCCTAATATTTGTCCCGGACATCAAATACGACCTAAGAAACCATTGCCACCTCCCCGAAAAGACCAAATTATATTTTTTGGCATTTTATAGCCATAAAACTGCAAATCCGCGCGAGTCCCAAATATTTGTGTGCTATAGTCCATGCCATCTGCCTTGGGCCCGGATGGATCTGTCCTGGAATCGCCTAATATTTGTCTCGGACATCAAATACGGCCTAAGAAACCATTTCCACAGCCCCGAAATGACCAAATTATATTTTTTGGCATTTTACAGCCATAAAACTGCAAATCCGCGCGAGTCCCAAATTTTTGTGTGCTATAGTCCATGCCTTCTGCCTTGGGCCCGGATGGATCTGTCCTGGAATCGCCTAATATTTGTCTCGGACATCAAATACGGCCTAAGAAACCATTTCCACAGCCCCAAAATGACCAAATTATATTTTTTGGCATTTTACAGCCATAAAACTGCAAATCCGCGCGAGTCCCAAATTTTTGTGTGCTATAGCCCATGCCTTCCGCCTTGGGCCCGGATGGATCCGTCGTGGAATCGCCTAATATTTGTACCGGACATCAAATATGGCCTAAGAAACAATTTCCACCCACTCGAAATGACCTAATTATATTTTTTGGCATTTTATAGCCATAAAACTGCAAATCCGCGCGAGTCCCAAATTTTTGTGTCCATGCTATCCGCCTTGGGCCCGGATGGATCCATCCTGGAATCGCCTAATATTTGTCCCGGACATCAAATACGGCCTAAGAAATAATTTCCACCGCCCTGAAATGACCAAATTATATTTTTTGCCATTTTATAGCCATAAAACTGCAAATCCGCGCGAGTCCCAAATTTTTGTGTGCTATAGTCCATGCCTTCCGCCTTGGGCCCGAATGGATCCGTCCTGTAATCGCCTAATATTTGTTCCGGACAACAAATACGGCCTAAGAAATAATTTCCACTGCCCCGAAATGACCAAATTATATTTTTTGCCATTTTATAGCCATAAAACTGCAAATCCGCGCGAGTCCCAAATTTTTGTGTGCTATAGTCCATGCCTTCTGCCTTGGGCCCGGATGGATCTGTCCTGGAATCGCCTAATATTTGTCTCGGACATCAAATACGGCCTAAGAAACCATTTCCACAGCCCCAAAATGACCAAATTATATATTTTGGCATTTTACAGCCATAAAACTGCAAATCCGCGCGAGTCCCAAATTTTTGTGTGCTATAGCACATGCCTTCCGCCTTGGGCCCGGATGGATCCGTCGTGGAATCGCCTTATATTTGTACCGGACATCAAATATGGCCTAAGAAACAATTTCCACCCACTCGAAATGACTACATTATATTTTTTGGCATTTTACAGCCATAAAACTGCAAATCCGCGCGAGTCCCAAATATTTGTGTGCTATAGCCCATGCCTTCCGCCTTGGGCCCGGATGGATCCGTCCTAGAATTGCCTAATATTTGTCCCGGACATCAAATACGACCTAAGAAACCATTGCCACCCACTCGAAATGACTACATTATATTTTTTGGCATTTTACAGCCATAAAACTGCAAATCCGCGCGAGTCCCAAATATTTGTGTGCTATAGCCCATGCCTTCCGCCTTGGGCCCGGATGGATCCGTCCTAGAATTGCCTAATATTTGTCCCGGACATCAAATACGACCTAAGAAACCATTGCCACCGCCCCGAAATGACCAAATTATATTTTTTGGCATTTTACAGCCATAAAACTACAAATCCGCGCGAGTCCCAAATTTTTGTGTGCTATAGCCCATGCCTTCCGCCTTGGGCCCGGATGGATCCGTCGTGGAATCGCCTAATATTTGTACCGGACATCAAATATGGCCTAAGAAATAATTTCCACCCACTCGAAATGACCAAATTATATTTTATGGCATTTTATAGCCATAAAACTGCAAATCCGCGCGAGTCCCAAATTTTTGTGTGCTATAGTCCATGCTATCCGCCTTGGGCCCGGATGGATCCTCCATGGAATCGCCTAATATTTGTCCCGGACATCAAATACGGCCTAAGAAACAATTTCCACCGCCCCGAAATGACCAAATTATATTTTTTGGCATTTTATAGCCATAAAACTGCAAATCCGCGCGAGTCCCAAATTTTTGTGTGCTATAGTCCATGCCTTCTGCCTTGGGCCCGGATGGATCTGTCCTGGAATCGCCTAATATTTGTCTCGGACATCAAATACGGCCTAAGAAACCATTTCCACAGCCCCGAAATGACCAAATTATATTTTTTGGCATTTTACAGCCATAAAACTGCAAATCCGCGCGAGTCCCAAATTTTTGTGTGCTATAGTCCATGCCTTCTGCCTTGGGCCCGGATGGATCTGTCCTGGAATCGCCTAATATTTGTCTCGGACATCAAATACGGCCTAAGAAACCATTTCCACAGCCCCAAAATGACCAAATTATATTTTTTGGCATTTTACAGCCATAAAACTGCAAATCCGCGCGAGTCCCAAATTTTTGTGTGCTATAGCCCATGCCTTCCGCCTTGGGCCCGGATGGATCCGTCGTGGAATCGCCTAATATTTGTACCGGACATCAAATATGGCCTAAGAAACAATTTCCACCCACTCGAAATGACCAAATTATATTTTTTGTCATTTTACAGCCATATAACTGCAAATCCGCGCGAGTCCCAAATTTTTGTGTGCTATAGTCCATGCTATCCGCCTTGGGCCCGGATGGATCCGTCATGGAATCGCCTAATATTTGTCCCGGACATCAAATACGGCCTAATAAATAATTTCCACCGCCCCGAAATGACCAAATTATATTTTTTGCCATTTTATAGCCATAAAACTGCAAATCCGCGCGAGTCCCAAATTTTTGTGTGATATAGCCCATGCCTTCCGCCTTGGGCCCGGATGGATCTGTCCTGGAATTGCCTAATATTTGTCCCGGACATCAAATACGGCCTAAGAAAAAATTTCCACCGCCCCGAAATGACCAAATTATATTTTTTGACATTTTATAGCCATAAAACTGCAAATGCGCGCGAGTACCAAATTTTTGTGTGTTTTAGCCCATGCCTTCCGCCTTGGGCCCGGATAGATCCGTCATGGAATCGCCTAATATTTGTCACGTACATCAAATACGGCCTAAGAAACCATTGCCACCGCCACGAAATGACCAAATTATATTTTTGGCGTTTTATAGCCATAAAACTGCAAATCCGCGCGAGTCCCAAATTTTTGTGTGCTATAGTCCATGCCTTCTGCCTTGGGCCCGGATGGATCTGTCCTGGAATCGCCTAATATTTGTCTCGGACATCAAATACGGCCTAAGAAACCATTTCCACAGCCCCGAAATGACCAAATTATATTTTTTGGCATTTTACAGCCATAAAACTGCAAATCCGCGCGAGTCCCAAATATTTGTGTGCTATAGCCCATGCCTTCCGCCTTGGGCCCGGATGGATCCGTCATGGAATCGCCTAATATTTGTCCCGGACATCAAATACGGCCTAATAAATAATTTCCACCGCCCCGAAATGACCAAATTATATTTTTTGCCATTTTATAGCCATAAAACTGCAAATCCGCGCGAGTCCCAAATTTTTGTGTGATATAGCCCATGCCTTCCGCCTTGGGCCCGGATGGATCTGTCCTGGAATTGCCTAATATTTGTCCCGGACATCAAATACGGCCTAAGAAAAAATTTCCACCGCCCCGAAATGACCAAATTATATTTTTTGACATTTTATAGCCATAAAACTGCAAATGCGCGCGAGTACCAAATTTTTGTGTGTTTTAGCCCATGCCTTCCGCCTTGGGCCCGGATAGATCCGTCATGGAATCGCCTAATATTTGTCACGTACATCAAATACGGCCTAAGAAACCATTGCCACCGCCACGAAATGACCAAATTATATTTTTGGCGTTTTATAGCCATAAAACTGCAAATCCGCGCGAGTCCCAAATTTTTGTGTGCTATAGTCCATGCCTTCTGCCTTGGGCCCGGATGGATCTATACTGGAATAGCCTAATATTTGTCCCGAACATCAAATACGACCTAAGAAACCATTGCCACCGCCCCGAAATGACCAAATTATATTTTTTGGCATTTTACAGCCATAAAACTGCAAATCCGCGCGAGTCCCAAATATTTGTGTGCTATAGCCCATGCCTTCCGCCTTTGGCCCGGATGGATCCGTCCTGGAATTGCCTAATATTTGTCCCGGACATCAAATACGGCCTAAGAAAAAATTTCCACCGCCCCGAAATGACCAAATTATATTTTTTGACATTTTATAGCCATAAAACTGCAAATGCGCGCGAGTACCAAATTTTTGTGTGTTTTAGCCCATGCCTTCCGCCTTGGGCCCGGATAGATCCGTCATGGAATCGCCTAATATTTGTCACGTACATCAAATACGGCCTAAGAAACCATTGCCACCGCCACGAAATGACCAAATTATATTTTTGGCGTTTTATAGCCATAAAACTGCAAATCCGCGCGAGTCCCAAATTTTTGTGTGCTATAGTCCATGCCTTCTGCCTTGGGCCCGGATGGATCTGTCCTGGAATCGCCTAATATTTGTCTCGGACATCAAATACGGCCTAAGAAACCATTTCCACAGCCCCGAAATGACCAAATTATATTTTTTGGCATTTTACAGCCATAAAACTGCAAATCCGCGCGAGTCCCAAATATTTGTGTGCTATAGCCCATGCCTTCCGCCTTGGGCCCGGATGGATCCGTCGTGGAATCGCCTAATATTTGTCCCGGACATCAAATACGACCTAAGAAATAATTTCCACCGCCCCGAAATGAACAAATTATATTTTTTGCCATTTTATAGCCATAAAACTGCAAATCCGCGCGAGTCCCAAATTTTTGTGTGATATAGCCCATGCCTTCCGCCTTGGGCCCGGATGGATCTGTCCTGGAATTGCCTAATATTTGTTCCGGATATCAAATACGGCCTAAGAAAAAATTTCCACCGCCCCGAAATGACCAAATTATATTTTTTGACATTTTATAGCCATAAAACTGCAAATGCGCGCGAGTACCAAATTTTTGTGTGTTTTAGCCCATGCCTTCCGCCTTGGGCCCTGATAGATCCGTCATGGAATCGCCTAATATTTGTCACGTACATCAAATACGGCCTAAGAAACCATTGCCACCGCCACGAAATGACCAAATTATATTTTTGGCATTTTACAGCCATAAAACTGCAAATCCGCGCGAGTCCCAAATTTTTGTGTGCTATAGTCCATGCCTTCTGCCTTGGGCCCGGATGGATCTGTCCTGGAATTGCCTAATATTTGTACCGGACATCAAATACGGCCTAAGAAACCATTTCCACAGCCCCGAAATGACCAAATTATATTTTTTGGCATTTTACAGCCATAAAACTGCAAATCCGCGCGAGTCCCAAATATTTGTGTGCTATAGCCCATGCCTTCCGCCTTGGGCCCGGATGGATCCGTCCTAGAATTGCCTAATATTTGTCCCGGACATCAAATACGACCTAAGAAACCATTGCCACCGCCCCGAAATGACCAAATTATATTTTTTGGCATTTTATAGCCATAAAACTGCAAATCCGCGCGAGTCCCAAATTTTTGTGTGATATAGCCCATGCCTTCCGCCTTGGGCCCGGATGGATCTGTCCTGGAATTGCCTAATATTTGTCCCGGACATCAAATACGGCCTAAGAAAAAATTTCCACCGCCCCGAAATGACCAAATTATATTTTTTGACATTTTATAGCCATAAAACTGCAAATGCGCGCGAGTACCAAATTTTTGTGTGTTTTAGCCCATGCCTTCCGCCTTGGGCCCGGATAGATCCGTCATGGAATCGCCTAATATTTGTCACGTACATCAAATACGGCCTAAGAAACCATTGCCACCGCCACGAAATGACCAAATTATATTTTTGGCGTTTTATAGCCATAAAACTGCAAATCCGCGCGAGTCCCAAATTTTTGTGTGCTATAGTCCATGCCTTCTGCCTTGGGCCCGGATGGATCTATACTGGAATAGCCTAATATTTGTCCCGAACATCAAATACGACCTAAGAAACCATTGCCACCGCCCCGAAATGACCAAATTATATTTTTTGGCATTTTACAGCCATAAAACTGCAAATCCGCGCGAGTCCCAAATATTTGTGTGCTATAGCCCATGCCTTCCGCCTTTGGCCCGGATGGATCCGTCCTGGAATTGCCTAATATTTGTCCCGGACATCAAATACGGCCTAAGAAAAAATTTCCACCGCCCCGAAATGACCAAATTATATTTTTTGACATTTTATAGCCATAAAACTGCAAATGCGCGCGAGTACCAAATTTTTGTGTGTTTTAGCCCATGCCTTCCGCCTTGGGCCCGGATAGATCCGTCATGGAATCGCCTAATATTTGTCACGTACATCAAATACGGCCTAAGAAACCATTGCCACCGCCACGAAATGACCAAATTATATTTTTGGCGTTTTATAGCCATAAAACTGCAAATCCGCGCGAGTCCCAAATTTTTGTGTGCTATAGTCCATGCCTTCTGCCTTGGGCCCGGATGGATCTGTCCTGGAATCGCCTAATATTTGTCTCGGACATCAAATACGGCCTAAGAAACCATTTCCACAGCCCCCGAAATGACCAAATTATATTTTTTGGCATTTTACAGCCATAAAACTGCAAATCCGCGCGAGTCCCAAATATTTGTGTGCTATAGCCCATGCCTTCCGCCTTGGGCCCGGATGGATCCGTCGTGGAATCGCCTAATATTTGTCCCGGACATCAAATACGACCTAAGAAATAATTTCCACCGCCCCGAAATGAACAAATTATATTTTTTGCCATTTTATAGCCATAAAACTGCAAATCCGCGCGAGTCCCAAATTTTTGTGTGATATAGCCCATGCCTTCCGCCTTGGGCCCGGATGGATCTGTCCTGGAATTGCCTAATATTTGTTCCGGATATCAAATACGGCCTAAGAAAAAATTTCCACCGCCCCGAAATGACCAAATTATATTTTTTGACATTTTATAGCCATAAAACTGCAAATGCGCGCGAGTACCAAATTTTTGTGTGTTTTAGCCCATGCCTTCCGCCTTGGGCCCTGATAGATCCGTCATGGAATCGCCTAATATTTGTCACGTACATCAAATACGGCCTAAGAAACCATTGCCACCGCCACGAAATGACCAAATTATATTTTTGGCATTTTACAGCCATAAAACTGCAAATCCGCGCGAGTCCCAAATTTTTGTGTGCTATAGTCCATGCCTTCTGCCTTGGGCCCGGATGGATCTGTCCTGGAATTGCCTAATATTTGTACCGGACATCAAATACGGCCTAAGAAACCATTTCCACAGCCCCGAAATGACCAAATTATATTTTTTGGCATTTTACAGCCATAAAACTGCAAATCCGCGCGAGTCCCAAATATTTGTGTGCTATAGCCCATGCCTTCCGCCTTGGGCCCGGATGGATCCGTCCTAGAATTGCCTAATATTTGTCCCGGACATCAAATACGACCTAAGAAACCATTGCCACCGCCCCGAAAATGACCAAATTATATTTTTTGGCATTTTATAGCCATAAAACTGCAAATCCGCGCGAGTCCCAAATTTTTGTGTGCTATAGTCCATGCTATCCGCCTTGGGCCCGGATGGATCCGTCCTGGAATCGCCTAATATTTGTCCCGGACATCAAATACGGCCTAAGAAACAATTTCCACCGCCTCGAAATGACCAAATTATATTTTTTGGCATTTTATAGCCGTAAAACTGCAAATCCGCGCGAGTCCCAAATTTTTGTGTGCTATAGTCCATGCCTTCCGCCTCGGGCCCGGATGGATCCGTCCTGGAATCCCCTAATATTTGTCCCGGACATCAAATACGGCCTAAGAAACAATTTCCACCGCCCCGAAATGACCAAATTATATTTTTTGGCATTTTATAGCCGTAAAACTGCAAATCCGCGCGAGTCCCAAATTTTTGTGTGCTATAGTCCATGCCTTCCGCCTCGGGCCCGGATGGATCCGTCCTGGAATCCCCTAATATTTGTCCCGGACATCAAATACGGCCTAAGAAACAATTTCCACCGCCCCGAAATGACCATATTATATTTTTTGGCATTTTATAGCCATAAAACTGCAAATCCGCGCGAGTCCCAAATTTTTGTGTGCTATAGTCCATGCCTTCTGCCTTGGGCCCGGATGGATCTGTCCTGGAATCGCCTAATATTTGTCTCGGACATCAAATACGGCCTAAGAAACCATTTCCACAGCCTCGAAATGACCAAATTATATTTTTTGGCATTTTACAGCCATAAAACTGCAAATCCGTGCGAGTCCCAAATATTTGTGTGCTATAGCCCATGCCTTCCGCCTTGGGCCCGGATGGATCCGTCCTGGAATTGCCTAATATTTGTCCCGGACATCAAATACGACCTAATAAACCATTGCCACCACCCCGAAATGACCAAATTATATTTTTTGGCATTTTATAGCCATAAAACTGCAAATCCGCGCGAGTCCCAAATTTTTGTGTGCTATAGTCCATGCTATCCGCCTTGGGCCCGGATGGATCCATCCTGGAATCGCCTAATATTTGTCCCGAACATCAAATACGGCCTAAGAAACAATTTCCACCGCCTCGAAATGACCAAATTATATTTTTTGGCATTTTATAGCCATAAAACTGCAAATCCGCGCGAGTCCCAAATTTTTGTGTGCTATAGTCCATGCTATCCGCCTTGGGCCCGGATGGATCCGCCATGGAATCGCCTAATATTTGTCCCGGAATCAAATACGGCCTAAGAAATAATTTCCACCGCCCCGAAATGACCAAATTATATTTTTTGCCATTTTATAGCCATAAAACTGCAAATCCGCGCGAGTCCCAAATTTTTGTGTGATATAGCCCATGCCTTCCGCCTTGGGCCCGGATGGATCTGTCCTGGAATTGCCTAATATTTGTCCCGGACATCAAATACGGCCTAAGAAAAAATTTCCACCGCCCCGAAATGACCAAATTATATTTTTTGACATTTTATAGCCATAAAACTGCAAATGCGCGCGAGTACCAAATTTTTGTGTGTTTTAGCCCATGCCTTCTGCCTTGGGCCCGGATAGATCCGTCATGGAATCGCCTAATATTTGTCACGTACATCAAATACGGCCTAAGAAACCATTGCCACCGCCACGAAATGACCAAATTATATTTTTGGCGTTTTATAGCCATAAAACTGCAAATCCGCGCGAGTCCCAAATTTTTGTGTGCTATAGTCCATGCCTTCCGCCTCGGGCCCGGATGGATCCGTCCTGGAATCCCCTAATATTTGTCCCGGACATCAAATACGGCCTAAGAAATAATTTCCACCGCCCCGAAATGACCAAATTATATTTTTTGGCATTTTATAGCCATAAAACTGCAAATCCGCGCGAGTCCCAAATTTTTGTGTGCTATAGTCCATGCTATCCGCCTTGGGCCCGGATGGATCCATCCTGGAATCGCCTAATATTTGTCCCGAACATCAAATACGGCCTAAGAAACAATTTCCACCGCCTCGAAATGACCAAATTATATTTTTTGGCATTTTATAGCCATAAAACTGCAAATCCGCGCGAGTCCCAAATTTTTGTGTGCTATAGTCCATGCTATCCGCCTTGGGCCCGGATGGATCCGCCATGGAATCGCCTAATATTTGTCCCGGAATCAAATACGGCCTAAGAAATAATTTCCACCGCCCCGAAATGACCAAATTATATTTTTTGCCATTTTATAGCCATAAAACTGCAAATCCGCGCGAGTCCCAAATTTTTGTGTGATATAGCCCATGCCTTCCGCCTTGGGCCCGGATGGATCTGTCCTGGAATTGCCTAATATTTGTCCCGGACATCAAATACGGCCTAAGAAAAAATTTCCACCGCCCCGAAATGACCAAATTATATTTTTTGACATTTTATAGCCATAAAACTGCAAATGCGCGCGAGTACCAAATTTTTGTGTGTTTTAGCCCATGCCTTCTGCCTTGGGCCCGGATAGATCCGTCATGGAATCGCCTAATATTTGTCACGTACATCAAATACGGCCTAAGAAACCATTGCCACCGCCACGAAATGACCAAATTATATTTTTGGCGTTTTATAGCCATAAAACTGCAAATCCGCGCGAGTCCCAAATTTTTGTGTGCTATAGTCCATGCCTTCTGCCTTGGGCCCGGATGGATCTGTCCTGGAATCGCCTAATATTTGTCTCGGACATCAAATACGGCCTAAGAAACCATTTCCACAGCCCCGAAATGACCAAATTATTTTTTTGGCATTTTACAGCCATAAAACTGCAAATCCGCGCGAGTCCCAAATATTTGTGTGCTATAGCCCATGCCTTCCGCCTTGGGCCCGGATGGATCCGTCCTGGAATTGCCTAATATTTGTCCCGGACATCAAATACGACCTAAGAAACCATTGCCACCGCCCCGAAATGACCAAATTATATTTTTTGGCATTTTATAGCCATAAAACTGCAAATCCGCGCGAGTCCCAAATTTTTGTGTGCTATAGTCCATGCTATCCGCCTTGGGCCCGGATGGATCCATCCTGGAATCGCCTAATATTTGTCCCGGACATCAAATACGGCCTAAGAAACAATTTCCACCGCCTCGAAATGACCAAATTATATTTTTTGGCATTTTATAGCCATAAAACTGCAAATCCGCGCGAGTCCCAAATTTTTGTGTGCTATAGTGCATGCCTTCCGCCTCGGGCCCGGATGGATCCGTCCTGGAATCCCCTAATATTTGTCCCGGACATCAAATACGGCCTAAGAAACAATTTCCACCGCCCCGAAATGACCAAATTATATTTTTTGGCAATTTATAGCCATAAAACTGCAAATCCGCGCGAGTCCCAAATTTTTGTGTGCTATAGTCCATGCCTTCTGCCTTGGGCCCGGATGGATCTGTCCTGGAATCGCCTAATATTTGTCTCGGACATCAAATACGGCCTAAGAAACCATTTCCACAGCCCCGAAATGACCAAATTATATTTTTTGGCATTTTACAGCCATAAAACTGCAAATCCGCGCGAGTCCCAAATTTTTGTGTGCTATAGTCCATGCCTTCTGCCTTGGGCCCGGATGGATCTGTCCTGGAATCGCCTAATATTTGTCTCGGACATCAAATACGGCCTAAGAAACCATTTCCACAGCCCCAAAATGACCAAATTATATTTTTTGGCATTTTACAGCCATAAAACTGCAAATCCGCGCGAGTCCCAAATTTTTGTGTGCTATAGCCCATGCCTTCCGCCTTGGGCCCGGATGGATCCGTCGTGGAATCGCCTAATATTTGTACCGGACATCAAATATGTCCTAAGAAACAATTTCCACCCACTCGAAATGACCAAATTATATTTTTTGGCATTTTATAGCCATAAAACTGCAAATCCGCGCGAGTCCCAAATTTTTGTGTGCTATAGTCCATGCTATCCGCCTTGGGCCCGGATGGATCCGCCATGGAATCGCCTAATATTTGTCCCGGACATCAAATACGGCCTAGGAAATAATTTCCACCGCCCCGAAATGACCAAATTATATTTTTTGCCATTTTATAGCCATAAAACTGCAAATCCGCGCGAGTCCCAAATTTTTGTGTGATATAGCCCATGCCTTCCGCCTTGGGCCCGGATGGATCTGTCCTGGAATTGCCTAATATTTGTCCCGGACATCAAATACGGCCTAAGAAAAAATTTCCACCGCCCCGAAATGACCAAATTATATTTTTTGACATTTTATAGCCATAAAACTGCAAATGCGCGCGAGTACCAAATTTTTGTGTGTTTTAGCCCATGCCTTCCGCCTTGGGCCCGGATAGATCCGTCATGGAATCGCCTAATATTTATCACGTACATCAAATACGGCCTAAGAAACCATTTCCACCGCCACGAAATGACCAAATTATATTTTTGGCGTTTTATAGCCATAAAACTGCAAATCCGCGCGAGTCCCAAATTTTTGTGTGCTATAGTCCATGCCTTCTGCCTTGGGCCCGGATGGATCTGTCCTGGAATCGCCTAATATTTGTCTCGGACATCAAATACGGCCTAAGAAACCATTTCCACAGCCCCGAAATGACCAAATTATATTTTTTGGCATTTTACAGCCATAAAACTGCAAATCCGCGCGAGTCCCAAATATTTGTGTGCTATAGCCCATGCCTTCCGCCTTGGGCCCGGATGGATCCGTCCTAGAATTGCCTAATATTTGTCCCGGACATCAAATACGACCTAAGAAACCATTGCCACCGCCCCGAAATGACCAAATTATATTTTTTGGCACTTTATAGCCATAAAACTGCAAATCCGCGCGAGTCCCAAATTTTTGTGTGCTATAGTCCATGCCTTCCGCCTTGGGCCCGAATGGATCCGTCCTGTAATCGCCTAATATTTGTTCCGGACATCAAATACGGCCTAAGAAATAATTTCCACTGCCCCGAAATGACCAAATTATATTTTTTGCCATTTTATAGCCATAAAACTGCAAATCCGCGCGAGTCCCAAATTTTTGTGTGCTATAGTCCATGCCTTCTGCCTTGGGCCCGGATGGATCTGTCCTGGAATCGCCTAATATTTGTCTCGGACATCAAATACGGCCTAAGAAACCATTTCCACAGCCCCAAAATGACCAAATTATATTTTTTGGCATTTTACAGCCATAAAACTGCAAATCCGCGCGAGTCCCAAATTTTTGTGTGCTATAGCCCATGCCTTCCGCCTTGGGCCCGGATGGATCCGTCGTGGAATCGCCTAATATTTGTACCGGACATCAAATATGGCCTAAGAAACAATTTCCACCCACTCGAAATGACTACATTATATTTTTTGTCATTTTACAGCCCACTCGAAATGACTACATTATATTTTTTGGCATTTTACAGCCATAAAACTGCAAATCCGCGCGAGTCCCAAATATTTGTGTGCTATAGCCCATGCCTTCCGCCTTGGGCCCCGATGGATCCGTCCTAGAATTGCCTAATATTTGTCCCGGACATCAAATACGACCTAAGAAACCATTGCCACCGCCCCGAAAAGACCAAATTATATTTTTTGGCATTTTATAGCCATAAAACTGCAAATCCGCGCGAGTCCCAAATTTTTGTGTGCTATAGTCCATGCTATCCGCCTTGGGCCCGGATGGATCCATCCTGGAATCGCCTAATATTTGTCCCGGACATCAAATACGGCCTAAGAAACAATTTCCACCGCCTCGAAATGACCAAATTATATTTTTTGGCATTTTATAGCCGTAAAACTGCAAATCCGCGCGAGTCCCAAATTTTTGTGTGCTATAGTCCATGCCTTCCGCCTCGGGCCCGGATGGATCCGTCCTGGAATCCCCTAATATTTGTCCCGGACATCAAATACGGCCTAAGAAACAATTTCCACCGCCCCGAAATGACCATATTATATTTTTTGGCATTTTATAGCCATAAAACTGCAAATCCGCGCGAGTCCCAAATTTTTGTGTGCTATAGTCCATGCCTTCTGCCTTGGGCCTGGATGGATCTGTCCTGGAATCGCCTAATATTTGTCTCGGACATCAAATACGGCCTAAGAAACCATTTCCACAGCCTCGAAATGACCAAATTATATTTTTTGGCATTTTACAGCCATAAAACTGCAAATCCGCGCGAGTCCCAAATTTTTGTGTGATATAGCCCATGCCTTCCGCCTTGGGCCCGGATGGATCTGTCCTGGAATTGCCTAATATTTGTCCCGGACATCAAATACGGCCTAAGAAAAAATTTCCACCGCCCCGAAATGACCAAATTATATTTTTTGACATTTTATAGCCATAAAACTGCAAATGCGCGCGAGTACCAAATTTTTGTGTGTTTTAGCCCATGCCTTCCGCCTTGGGCCCGGATAGATCCGTCATGGAATCGCCTAATATTTATCACGTACATCAAATACGGCCTAAGAAACCATTTCCACCGCCACGAAATGACCAAATTATATTTTTGGCGTTTTATAGCCATAAAACTGCAAATCCGCGCGAGTCCCAAATTTTTGTGTGCTATAGTCCATGCCTTCCGCCTCGGGCCCGGATGGATCCGTCCTGGAATCGCCTAATATTTGTCTCGGACATCAAATACGGCCTAAGAAACAATTTCCACTGCCTTGAAATGACCAAATTATATTTTTTGGCATTTTATAGCCATAAAACTGCAAATCCGCGCGACTCCCAAATTTTTGTGTGCTATAGTCCATGCTATCCGCCTTGGGCCCGGATGGATCCGCCATGGAATCGCCTAATATTTGTCCCGGACATCAAATACGGCCTAAGAAATAATTTCTACCGCCTCGAAATGACCAAATTATATTTTTTGGCATTTTATAGCCATAAAACTGCAAATCCGCGCGACTCCCAAATTTTTGTGTGCTATAGTCCATGCTATCCGCCTTGGGCCCGGATGGATCCGCCATGGAATTGCCTAATATTTGTCCCGGACATCAAATACGACCTAAGAAACCATTGCCACCGCCCCGAAATGACCAAATTATATTTTTTGGCATTTTATAGCCATAAAACTGCAAATCCGCGCGAGTCCCAAATTTTTGTGTGCTATAGTCCATGCTATCCGCCTTGGGCCCGGATGGATCCATCCTGGAATCGCCTAATATTTGTCCCGGACATCAAATACGGCCTAAGAAACAATTTCCACCGCCTCGAAATGACCAAATTATATTTTTTGGCATTTTATAGCCATAAAACTGCAAATCCGCGCGAGTCCCAAATTTTTGTGTGCTATAGTCCATGCCTTCCGCCTCGGGCCCGGATGGATCCGTCCTGGAATCCCCTAATATTTGTCCCGGACATCAAATACGGCCTAAGAAACAATTTCCACCGCCCCGAAATGACCATATTATATTTTTTGGCATTTTATAGCCATAAAACTGCAAATCCGCGCGAGTCCCAAATTTTTGTGTGCTATAGTCCATGCCTTCTGCCTTGGGCCTGGATGGATCTGTCCTGGAATCGCCTAATATTTGTCTCGGACATCAAATACGGCCTAAGAAACCATTTCCACAGCCTCGAAATGACCAAATTATATTTTTTGGCATTTTACAGCCATAAAACTGCAAATCCGCGCGAGTCCCAAATTTTTGTGTGCTATAGTCCATGCCTTCCGCCTCGGGCCCGGATGGATCCGTCCTGGAATCCCCTAATATTTGTCCCGGACATCAAATACGGCCTAAGAAACAATTTCCACCGCCCCGAAATGACCATATTATATTTTTTGGCATTTTATAGCCATAAAACTGCAAATCCGCGCGAGTCCCAAATTTTTGTGTGCTATAGTCCATGCCTTCTGCCTTGGGCCTGGATGGATCTGTCCTGGAATCGCCTAATATTTGTCTCGGACATCAAATACGGCCTAAGAAACCATTTCCACAGCCTCGAAATGACCAAATTATATTTTTTGGCATTTTACAGCCATAAAACTGCAAATCCGCGCGAGTCCCAAATATTTGTGTGCTATAGCCCATGCCTTCCGCCTTGGGCCCGGATGGATCCGTCCTGGAATTGCCTAATATTTGTCCCGGACATCAAATACGACCTAAGAAACCATTGCCACCACCCCGAAATGACCAAATTATATTTTTTGGCATTTTATAGCCATAAAACTGCAAATCCGCGCGAGTCCCAAATTTTTGTGTGCTATAGTCCATGCTATCCGCCTTGGGCCCGGATGGATCCATCCTGGAATCGCCTAATATTTGTCCCGGACATCAAATACGGCCTAAGAAACAATTTCCACCGCCTCGAAATGACCAAATTATATTTTTTGGCATTTTATAGCCGTAAAACTGCAAATCCGCGCGAGTCCCAAATTTTTGTGTGCTATAGTCCATGCCTTCCGCCTCGGGCCCGGATGGATCCGTCCTGGAATCCCCTAATATTTGTCCCGGACATCAAATACGGCCTAAGAAACAATTTCCACCGCCCCGAAATGACCAAATTATATTTTTTGGCATTTTATAGCCATAAAACTGCAAATCCGCGCGAGTCCCAAATTTTTGTGTGCTATAGTCCATGCCTTCCGCCTTGGGCCCGGATGGATCCGTCCTAGAATCCCCTAATATTTGTCCCGGACATCAAATACGGCCTAAGAAACCATTTCCACAGCCCCGAAATGACCAAATTATATTTTTTGGCATTTTACAGCCATAAAACTGCAAATCCGCGCGAGTCCCAAATTTTTGTGTGCTATAGTCCATGCCTTCTGCCTTGGGCCCGGATGGATCTGTCCTGGAATCGCCTAATATTTGTCTCGGACATCAAATACGGCCTAAGAAACCATTTCCACAGCCCCGAAATGACCAAATTATATTTTTTGGCATTTTACAGCCATAAAACTGCAAATCCGCGCGAGTCCCAAATTTTTGTGTGCTATAGTCCATGCCTTCTGCCTTGGGCCCGGATGGATCTGTCCTGGAATCGCCTAATATTTGTCTCGGACATCAAATACGGCCTAAGAAACCATTTCCACAGCCCCGAAATGACCAAATTATATTTTTTGGCATTTTACAGCCATAAAACTGCAAATCCGCGCGAGTCCCAAATTTTTGTGTGCTATAGTCCATGCTATCCGCCTTGGGCCCGGATGGATCCATCCTGGAATCGCCTAATATTTGTCCCGGACATCAAATACGGCCTAAGAAACAATTTCCACCGCCTCGAAATGACCAAATTATATTTTTTGGCATTTTATAGCCATAAAACTGCAAATCCGCGCGAGTCCCAAATTTTTGTGTGCTATAGTCCATGCCTTCCGCCTCGGGCCCGGATGGATCCGTCCTGGAATCCCCTAATATTTGTCCCGGACATCAAATACGGCCTAAGAAACAATTTCCACCGCCCCGAAATGACCAAATTATATTTTTTGGCATTTTATAGCCATAAAACTGCAAATCCGCGCGAGTCCCAAATTTTTGTGTGCTATAGTCCATGCCTTCTGCCTTGGGCCTGGATGGATCTGTCCTGGAATCGCCTAATATTTGTCTCGGACATCAAATACGGCCTAAGAAACCATTTGCCACCACCCCGAAATGACCAAATTATATTTTTTGGCATTTTACAGCCATAAAACTGCAAATCCGCGCGAGTCCCAAATATTTGTGTGCTATAGCCCATGCCTTCCGCCTTGGGCCCGGATGGATCCGTCCTGGAATTGCCTAATATTTGTCCCGGACATCAAATACGACCTAAGAAACCATTGCCACCACCCCGAAATGACCAAATTATATTTTTTGGCATTTTACAGCCATAAAACTGCAAATCCGCGCGAGTCCCAAATTTTTGTGTCCATGCTATCCGCCTTGGGCCCGGATGGATCCATCCTGGAATCGCCTAATATTTGTCCCGAACATCAAATACGGCCTAAGAAACAATTTCCACCGCCTCGAAATGACCAAATTATATTTTTTGGCATTTTATAGCCATAAAACTGCAAATCCGCGCGAGTCCCAAATTTTTGTGTGCTATAGTCCATGCCTTCCGCCTCGGGCCCGGATGGATCCGTCCTGGAATCCCCTAATATTTTTCCCGGACATCAAATACGGCCTAAGAAATAATTTCCACCGCCCCGAAATGACCAAAATATATTTTTTTGGCATTTTATAGCCATAAAACTGCAAATCCGTGCGAGTCCCAAATTTTTGTGTGCTATAGTCCATGCCTTCCGCCTTGGGCCCGGATGGATCTATACTGGAATAGCCTAATATTTGTCCCGAACATCAAATACGACCTAAGAAACCATTGCCACCGCCCCGAAATGACCAAATTATATTTTTTGGCATTTTACAGCCATAAAACTGCAAATCCGCGCGAGTCCCAAATATTTGTGTGCTATAGCCCATGCCTTCCGCCTTTGGCCCGGATGGATCCGTCCTGGAATTGCCTAATATTTGTCCCGGACATCAAATACGACCTAAGAAACCATTGCCACTGCCCCGAAATGGCCAAATTATATTTTTTGGCATTTTATAGCCATAAAACTGCAAATCCGCGCGAGTCCCAAATTTTTGTGTGCTATAGTCCATGCTATCCGCCTTGGGCCCGGATGGATCCATCCTGGAATCGCCTAATATTTGTCCCGGACATCAAATACGGCCTAAGAAACAATTTCCACCGCCTCGAAATGACCAAATTATATTTTTTGGCATTTTATAGCCATAAAACTGCAAATCCGCGCGAGTCCCAAATTTTTGTGTGCTATAGTCCATGCCTTCCGCCTTGGGCCCAGATGGATCCGTCCTGTAAATGCCTAATATTTGTTCCGGACATCAAATACGGCCTAAGAAATAATTTCCACTGCCCCGAAATGACCAAATTATATTTTTTGCCATTTTATAGCCATAAAACTCCAAATCCGCGCGAGTCCCAAATTTTTGTGCGCTATAGTCCATGCCTTCTGCCTTGGGCCCGGATGGATCTGTCCTGGAATCGCCTAATATTTGTCTCGGACATCAAATACGGCCTAAGAAACCATTTCCACAGCCCCGAAATGACCAAATTATATTTTTTGGCATTTTACAGCCATAAAACTGCAAATCCGCGTGAGTCCCAAATTTTTGTGTGCTATAGTCCATGCCTTCTGCCTTGGGCCCGGATGGATCTGTCCTGGAATCGCCTAATATTTGTCTCGGACATCAAATACGGCCTAAGAAACCATTTCCACAGCCCCGAAATGACCAAATTATATTTTTTGGCATTTTACAGCCATAAAACTGCAAATCCGCGCGAGTCCCAAATATTTGTGTGCTATAGCCCATGCCTTCCGCCTTGGGCCCGGATGGATCCGTCCTAGAATTGCCTAATATTTGTCCCGGACATCAAATACGACCTAAGAAACCATTGCCACCGCCCCGAAATGACCAAATTATATTTTTTGGCACTTTATAGCCATAAAACTGCAAATCCGCGCGAGTCCCAAATTTTTGTGTGCTATAGTCCATGCTATCCGCCTTGGGCCCGGATGGATCCATCCTGGAATCGCCTAATATTTGTCCCGGACATCAAATACGGCCTAAGAAACAATTTCCACCGCCTCGAAATGACCAAATATATTTTTTGGCATTTTATAGCCATAAAACTGCAAATCCGCGCTAGTCCCAAATTTTTGTGTGCTATAGTCCATGCCTTCCGCCTCGGTCCCGGATGGATCCGTCCTGGAATCCCTTAATATTTGTCCCGGACATCAAATACGGCCTAAGAAACAATTTCCACCGCCCCGAAATGACCAAATTATATTTTTTGGCATTTTATAGCCATAAAACTGCAAATCCGCGCGAGTCCCAAATTTTTGTGTGCTATAGTCCATGCCTTCTGCCTTGGGCCCGGATGGATCTGTCCTGGAATCGCCTAATATTTGTCTCGGACATCAAATACGGCCTAAGAAACCATTTCCACAGCCCCGAAATGACCAAATTATATTTTTTGGCATTTTACAGCCATAAAACTGCAAATCCGCGCGAGTCCCAAATATTTGTGTGCTATAGCCCATGCCTTCCGCCTTGGCCCCGGATGGATCCGTCGTAGAATCGCCTAATATTTGTCCCGGACATCAAATACGGCATAAGAAACAATTTCCACCCACTCGAAATGACCACATTATATTTTTTGGCATTTTACAGCCATAAAACTGCAAATCCGCACGAGTCCCAATTTTTTGTGTGCTATAGCCCATGCCTTCCGCCTTGGGCCCGGATGGATCCACCGTGGAATCGCCTAATATTTGTCCCGGACATCAAATACGGCATAAGAAACAATTTCCACCCACTCGAAATGACCACATTATATTTTTTGGCATTTTACAGCCATAAAACTGCAAATCCGCGCGAGTCCCAAATTTTTGTGTGCTATAGCCCATGCCTTCCGCCTTGGGCGAGGATGGATCCGTCGTGGAATCACCTAATATTTGTCCCGGACATCAAATACTGCATAAGAAACAATTTCCACCCACTCGAAATGACCACATTATATTTTTTTGCATTTTACAGCCATAAAACTGCAAATCCGCGCGAGTCCCAAATTTTTGTGTGCTATAGCCCATGCCTTCCGCCTTGGGCCCGGATGGATCCGTCCTAGAATTGCCTAATATTTGTCCCGGACATCAAATACGACCTAAGAAACCATTGCCACCGCCCCGAAATGACCAAATTATATTTTTTGGCACTTTATAGCCATAAAACTGCAAATCCGCGCGAGTCCCAAATTTTTGTGTGCTATAGTCCATGCTATCCGCCTTGGGCCCGGATGGATCCATCCTGGAATCGCCTAATATTTGTCCCGGACATCAAATACGGCCTAAGAAACAATTTCCACCGCCTCGAAATGACCAAATATATTTTTTGGCATTTTATAGCCATAAAACTTCAAATCCGCGCGAGTCCCAAATTTTTGTGCGCTATAGTCCATGCCTTCTGCCTTGGGCCCGGATGGATCTGTCCTGGAATCGCCTAATATTTGTCTCGGACATCAAATACGGCCTAAGAAACCATTTCCACAGCCCCGAAATGACCAAATTATATTTTTTGGCATTTTACAGCCATAAAACTGCAAATCCGCGCGAGTCCCAAATTTTTGTGTGCTATAGTCCATGCCTTCTGCCTTGGGCCCGGATGGATCTGTCCTGGAATCGCCTAATATTTGTCTCGGACATCAAATACGGCCTAAGAAACCATTTCCACAGCCCCGAAATGACCAAATTATATTTTTTGGCATTTTACAGCCATAAAACTGCAAATCCGCGCGAGTCCCAAATATTTGTGTGCTATAGCCCATGCCTTCCGCCTTGGGCCCGGATGGATCCGTCCTAGAATTGCCTAATATTTGTCCCGGACATCAAATACGACCTAAGAAACCATTGCCACCGCCCCGAAATGACCAAATTATATTTTTTGGCACTTTATAGCCATAAAACTGCAAATCCGCGCGAGTCCCAAATTTTTGTGTGCTATAGTCCATGCTATCCGCCTTGGGCCCGGATGGATCCATCCTGGAATCGCCTAATATTTGTCCCGGACATCAAATACGGCCTAAGAAACAATTTCCACCGCCTCGAAATGACCAAATATATTTTTTGGCATTTTATAGCCATAAAACTGCAAATCCGCGCTAGTCCCAAATTTTTGTGTGCTATAGTCCATGCCTTCCGCCTCGGTCCCGGATGGATCCGTCCTGGAATCCCTTAATATTTGTCCCGGACATCAAATACGGCCTAAGAAACAATTTCCACCGCCCCGAAATGACCAAATTATATTTTTTGGCATTTTATAGCCATAAAACTGCAAATCCGCGCGAGTCCCAAATTTTTGTGTGCTATAGTCCATGCCTTCTGCCTTGGGCCCGGATGGATCTGTCCTGGAATCGCCTAATATTTGTCTCGGACATCAAATACGGCCTAAGAAACCATTTCCACAGCCCCGAAATGACCAAATTATATTTTTTGGCATTTTACAGCCATAAAACTGCAAATCCGCGCGAGTCCCAAATATTTGTGTGCTATAGCCCATGCCTTCCGCCTTGGCCCCGGATGGATCCGTCGTAGAATCGCCTAATATTTGTCCCGGACATCAAATACGTTATAAGAAACAATTTCCACCCACTCGAAATGACCACATTATATTTTTTGGCATTTTATAGCCATAAAACTGCAAATCCGCACGAGTCCCAATTTTTTGTGTGCTATAGCCCATGCCTTCCGCCTTGGGCCCGGATGGATCCACCGTGGAATCGCCTAATATTTGTCCCGGACATCAAATACGGCATAAGAAACAATTTCCACCCACTCGAAATGACCACATTATATTTTTTGGCATTTTACAGCCATAAAACTGCAAATCCGCGCGAGTCCCAAATTTTTGTGTGCTATAGCCCATGCCTTCCGCCTTGGGCGAGGATGGATCCGTCGTGGAATCACCTAATATTTGTCCCGGACATCAAATACTGCATAAGAAACAATTTCCACCCACTCGAAATGACCACATTATATTTTTTTGCATTTTACAGCCATAAAACTGCAAATCCGCGCGAGTCCCATTTTTTTGTGTGCTATAGCCCATGCCTTCCGCCTTGGGCCCGGATGAATCCGTCGTGAAATCGCCTAATATTTGTCCCGGACATCAAATACGGCATAAGAAACAATTTCCACCCACTCGAAATGACCACATTATATTTTTTGGCATTTTACAGCCATAAAACTGCAAATCCGCGCGAGTCCCAAATTTTTGTGTGCTATAGCCCATGCCTTCCGCCTTGGGCGAGGATGGATCCGTCGTGGAATCGCCTAATATTTGTCCCGGACATCAAATACGGCATAAGAAACAATTTCCACCCACTCGAAATGACCACATTATATTTTTTGGCATTTTACAGCCATAAAACTGCAAATCCGCGCGAGTCCCAAATTTTTGTGTGCTATAGCCCATGCCTTCCGCCTTGGGCGAGGATGGATCCGTCGTGGAATCGCCTAATATTTGTCCCGGACATCAAATACGGCCTAAGAAACAATTTCCACCGCCTCGAAATGACCAAATATATTTTTTGGCATTTTATAGCCATAAAACTGCAAATCCGCGCTAGTCCCAAATTTTTGTGTGCTATAGTCCATGCCTTCCGCCTCGGTCCCGGATGGATCCGTCCTGGAATCCCTTAATATTTGTCCCGGACATCAAATACGGCCTAAGAAACAATTTCCACCGCCCCGAAATGACCAAATTATATTTTTTGGCATTTTATAGCCATAAAACTGCAAATCCGCGCGAGTCCCAAATTTTTGTGTGCTATAGTCCATGCCTTCTGCCTTGGGCCCGGATGGATCTGTCCTGGAATCGCCTAATATTTGTCTCGGACATCAAATACGGCCTAAGAAACCATTTCCACAGCCCCGAAATGACCAAATTATATTTTTTGGCATTTTACAGCCATAAAACTGCAAATCCGCGCGAGTCCCAAATATTTGTGTGCTATAGCCCATGCCTTCCGCCTTGGCCCCGGATGGATCCGTCGTAGAATCGCCTAATATTTGTCCCGGACATCAAATACGTTATAAGAAACAATTTCCACCCACTCGAAATGACCACATTATATTTTTTGGCATTTTATAGCCATAAAACTGCAAATCCGCACGAGTCCCAATTTTTTGTGTGCTATAGCCCATGCCTTCCGCCTTGGGCCCGGATGGATCCATTGTGGAATCGCCTAATATTTGTCCCGGACATCAAATACGGCATAAGAAACAATTTCCACCCACTCGAAATGACCACATTATATTTTTTGGCATTTTACAGCCATAAAACTGCAAATCCGCGCGAGTCCCAAATTTTTGTGTGCTATAGCCCATGCCTTCCGCCTTGGGCCCGGATGGATCCGTCATGGAATCGCCTAATCTTTGTCCCGGACATCAAATACGGCATAAGAAACAATTTCCACCCACTCGAAATGACCACATTATATTTTTTGGCATTTTACAGCCATAAAACTGCAAATCCGCGCGAGTCCCAAATATTTGTGTGCTATAGCCCATGCCTTCCGCCTTGGGCCCGGATGGATCCGTCCTAGAATTGCCTAATATTTGTCCCGGACATCAAATACGACCTAAGAAACCATTGCCACCGCCCCGAAATGACCAAATTATATTTTTTGGCACTTTATAGCCATAAAACTGCAAATCCGCGCGAGTCCCAAATTTTTGTGTGCTATAGTCCATGCTATCCGCCTTGGGCCCGGATGGATCCATCCTGGAATCGCCTAATATTTGTCCCGGACATCAAATACGGCCTAAGAAACAATTTCCACCGCCTCGAAATGACCAAATATATTTTTTGGCATTTTATAGCCATAAAACTGCAAATCCGCGCTAGTCCCAAATTTTTGTGTGCTATAGTCCATGCCTTCCGCCTCGGTCCCGGATGGATCCGTCCTGGAATCCCTTAATATTTGTCCCGGACATCAAATACGGCCTAAGAAACAATTTCCACCGCCCCGAAATGACCAAATTATATTTTTTGGCATTTTATAGCCATAAAACTGCAAATCCGCGCGAGTCCCAAATTTTTGTGTGCTATAGTCCATGCCTTCTGCCTTGGGCCCGGATGGATCTGTCCTGGAATCGCCTAATATTTGTCTCGGACATCAAATACGGCCTAAGAAACCATTTCCACAGCCCCGAAATGACCAAATTATATTTTTTGGCATTTTACAGCCATAAAACTGCAAATCCGCGCGAGTCCCAAATATTTGTGTGCTATAGCCCATGCCTTCCGCCTTGGCCCCGGATGGATCCGTCGTAGAATCGCCTAATATTTGTCCCGGACATCAAATACGTTATAAGAAACAATTTCCACCCACTCGAAATGACCACATTATATTTTTTGGCATTTTATAGCCATAAAACTGCAAATCCGCACGAGTCCCAATTTTTTGTGTGCTATAGCCCATGCCTTCCGCCTTGGGCCCGGATGGATCCATTGTGGAATCGCCTAATATTTGTCCCGGACATCAAATACGGCATAAGAAACAATTTCCACCCACTCGAAATGACCACATTATATTTTTTGGCATTTTACAGCCATAAAACTGCAAATCCGCGCGAGTCCCAAATTTTTGTGTGCTATAGCCCATGCCTTCCGCCTTGGGCCCGGATGGATCCGTCATGGAATCGCCTAATCTTTGTCCCGGACATCAAATACGGCATAAGAAACAATTTCCACCCACTCGAAATGACCACATTATATTTTTTGGCATTTTACAGCCATAAAACTGCAAATCCGCGCGAGTCCCAAATATTTGTGTGCTATAGCCCATGCCTTCCGCCTTGGGCCCGGATGGATCCGTCCTAGAATTGCCTAATATTTGTCCCGGACATCAAATACGACCTAAGAAACCATTGCCACCGCCCCGAAATGACCAAATTATATTTTTTGGCACTTTATAGCCATAAAACTGCAAATCCGCGCGAGTCCCAAATTTTTGTGTGCTATAGTCCATGCTATCCGCCTTGGGCCCGGATGGATCCATCCTGGAATCGCCTAATATTTGTCCCGGACATCAAATACGGCCTAAGAAACAATTTCCACCGCCTCGAAATGACCAAATATATTTTTTGGCATTTTATAGCCATAAAACTGCAAATCCGCGCTAGTCCCAAATTTTTGTGTGCTATAGTCCATGCCTTCCGCCTCGGTCCCGGATGGATCCGTCCTGGAATCCCTTAATATTTGTCCCGGACATCAAATACGGCCTAAGAAACAATTTCCACCGCCCCGAAATGACCAAATTATATTTTTTGGCATTTTATAGCCATAAAACTGCAAATCCGCGCGAGTCCCAAATTTTTGTGTGCTATAGTCCATGCCTTCTGCCTTGGGCCCGGATGGATCTGTCCTGGAATCGCCTAATATTTGTCTCGGACATCAAATACGGCCTAAGAAACCATTTCCACAGCCCCGAAATGACCAAATTATATTTTTTGGCATTTTACAGCCATAAAACTGCAAATCCGCGCGAGTCCCAAATATTTGTGTGCTATAGCCCATGCCTTCCGCCTTGGCCCCGGATGGATCCGTCGTAGAATCGCCTAATATTTGTCCCGGACATCAAATACGTTATAAGAAACAATTTCCACCCACTCGAAATGACCACATTATATTTTTTGGCATTTTATAGCCATAAAACTGCAAATCCGCACGAGTCCCAATTTTTTGTGTGCTATAGCCCATGCCTTCCGCCTTGGGCCCGGATGGATCCACCGTGGAATCGCCTAATATTTGTCCCGGACATCAAATACGGCATAAGAAACAATTTCCACCCACTCGAAATGACCACATTATATTTTTTGGCATTTTACAGCCATAAAACTGCAAATCCGCGCGAGTCCCAAATTTTTGTGTGCTATAGCCCATGCCTTCCGCCTTGGGCGAGGATGGATCCGTCGTGGAATCACCTAATATTTGTCCCGGACATCAAATACTGCATAAGAAACAATTTCCACCCACTCGAAATGACCACATTATATTTTTTTGCATTT
Source organism: Nicotiana tabacum (assembly GCF_000715075.1). Taxonomy (NCBI): domain Eukaryota; kingdom Viridiplantae; phylum Streptophyta; class Magnoliopsida; order Solanales; family Solanaceae; genus Nicotiana; species Nicotiana tabacum. Next base: position 14,518 of record NW_027438429.1, on the reverse strand, counting down.
TACAGCCATAAAACTGCAAATCCGCGCGAGTCCCAAATTTTTGTGTGCTATAGCCCATGCCTTCCGCCTTGGGACCGGATGGATCCATCATGGAATCGCCTAATATTTGTCCCGGACATCAAATACGGCATAAGAAACAATTTCCACCCACTCGAAATGACCACATAATATTTTTTGGCATTTTACAGCCATAAAACTGCAAATCCGCGCGAGTCCCAAATTTTTGTGTGCTATAGCCCATGCCTTCCGCCTTGGCCCCGGATGGATCCGTCGTGGAATCGCCTAATATTTGTCCCGGACATCAAATACGACATAAGAAACAATTTTCACCCACTCGAAATGACCACAATATATTTTTTGGCATTTTACAGCCATAAAACTGCAAATCCGCGCGAGTCCCATTTTTTTGTGTGCTATAGCCCATGCCTTCCGCCTTGGGCCCGGATGAATCCGTCGTGAAATCGCCTAATATTTGTCCCGGACATCAAATACGGCATAAGAAACAATTTCCACCCACTCGAAATGACCACATTATATTTTTTGGCATTTTACAGCCATAAAACTGCAAATCCGCGCGAGTCCCAAATTTTTGTGTGCTATAGCCCATGCCTTCCGCCTTGGGCGAGGATGGATCCGTCGTGGAATCGCCTAATATTTGTCCCGGACATCAAATACGGCATAAGAAACAATTTCCACCCACTCGAAATGACCACATTATATTTTTTGGCATTTTACAGCCATAAAACTGCAAATCCGCGCGAGTCCCAAATTTTTGTGTGCTATAGCCCATGCCTTCCGCCTTGGGCGAGGATGGATCCGTCGTGGAATCGCCTAATATTTGTCCCGGACATCAAATACGGCCTAAGAAACAATTTCCACCGCCTCGAAATGACCAAATATATTTTTTGGCATTTTATAGCCATAAAACTGCAAATCCGCGCTAGTCCCAAATTTTTGTGTGCTATAGTCCATGCCTTCCGCCTCGGTCCCGGATGGATCCGTCCTGGAATCCCTTAATATTTGTCCCGGACATCAAATACGGCCTAAGAAACAATTTCCACCGCCCCGAAATGACCAAATTATATTTTTTGGCATTTTATAGCCATAAAACTGCAAATCCGCGCGAGTCCCAAATTTTTGTGTGCTATAGTCCATGCCTTCTGCCTTGGGCCCGGATGGATCTGTCCTGGAATCGCCTAATATTTGTCTCGGACATCAAATACGGCCTAAGAAACCATTTCCACAGCCCCGAAATGACCAAATTATATTTTTTGGCATTTTACAGCCATAAAACTGCAAATCCGCGCGAGTCCCAAATATTTGTGTGCTATAGCCCATGCCTTCCGCCTTGGCCCCGGATGGATCCGTCGTAGAATCGCCTAATATTTGTCCCGGACATCAAATACGTTATAAGAAACAATTTCCACCCACTCGAAATGACCACATTATATTTTTTGGCATTTTATAGCCATAAAACTGCAAATCCGCACGAGTCCCAATTTTTTGTGTGCTATAGCCCATGCCTTCCGCCTTGGGCCCGGATGGATCCACCGTGGAATCGCCTAATATTTGTCCCGGACATCAAATACGGCATAAGAAACAATTTCCACCCACTCGAAATGACCACATTATATTTTTTGGCATTTTACAGCCATAAAACTGCAAATCCGCGCGAGTCCCAAATTTTTGTGTGCTATAGCCCATGCCTTCCGCCTTGGGCGAGGATGGATCCGTCGTGGAATCACCTAATATTTGTCCCGGACATCAAATACTGCATAAGAAACAATTTCCACCCACTCGAAATGACCACATTATATTTTTTTGCATTTTACAGCCATAAAACTGCAAATCCGCGCGAGTCCCAAATTTTTGTGTGCTATAGCCCATGCCTTCCGCCTTGGGACCGGATGGATCCATCATGGAATCGCCTAATATTTGTCCCGGACATCAAATACGGCATAAGAAACAATTTCCACCCACTCGAAATGACCACATAATATTTTTTGGCATTTTACAGCCATAAAACTGCAAATCCGCGCGAGTCCCAAATTTTTGTGTGCTATAGCCCATGCCTTCCGCCTTGGCCCCGGATGGATCCGTCGTGGAATCGCCTAATATTTGTCCCGGATATCAAATACGACATAAGAAACAATTTTCACCCACTCGAAATGACCACAATATATTTTTTGGCATTTTACAGCCATAAAACTGCAAATCCGCGCGAGTCCCATTTTTTTGTGTGCTATAGCCCATGCCTTCCGCCTTGGGCCCGGATGAATCCGTCGTGAAATCGCCTAATATTTGTCCCGGACATCAAATACGGCATAAGAAACAATTTCCACCCACTCGAAATGACCACATTATATTTTTTGGCATTTTACAGCCATAAAACTGCAAATCCGCGCGAGTCCCAAATTTTTGTGTGCTATAGCCCATGCCTTCCGCCTTGGGCGAGGATGGATCCGTCGTGGAATCGCCTAATATTTGTCCCGGACATCAAATACGGCATAAGAAACAATTTCCACCCACTCGAAATGACCACATTATATTTTTTGGCATTTTACAGCCATAAAACTGCAAATCCGCGCGAGTCCCAAATTTTTGTGTGCTATAGCCCATGCCTTCCGCCTTGGGCGAGGATGGATCCGTCGTGGAATCGCCTAATATTTGTCCCGGACATCAAATACGGCCTAAGAAACAATTTCCACCGCCTCGAAATGACCAAATATATTTTTTGGCATTTTATAGCCATAAAACTGCAAATCCGCGCTAGTCCCAAATTTTTGTGTGCTATAGTCCATGCCTTCCGCCTCGGTCCCGGATGGATCCGTCCTGGAATCCCTTAATATTTGTCCCGGACATCAAATACGGCCTAAGAAACAATTTCCACCGCCCCGAAATGACCAAATTATATTTTTTGGCATTTTATAGCCATAAAACTGCAAATCCGCGCGAGTCCCAAATTTTTGTGTGCTATAGTCCATGCCTTCTGCCTTGGGCCCGGATGGATCTGTCCTGGAATCGCCTAATATTTGTCTCGGACATCAAATACGGCCTAAGAAACCATTTCCACAGCCCCGAAATGACCAAATTATATTTTTTGGCATTTTACAGCCATAAAACTGCAAATCCGCGCGAGTCCCAAATATTTGTGTGCTATAGCCCATGCCTTCCGCCTTGGCCCCGGATGGATCCGTCGTAGAATCGCCTAATATTTGTCCCGGACATCAAATACGTTATAAGAAACAATTTCCACCCACTCGAAATGACCACATTATATTTTTTGGCATTTTATAGCCATAAAACTGCAAATCCGCACGAGTCCCAATTTTTTGTGTGCTATAGCCCATGCCTTCCGCCTTGGGCCCGGATGGATCCATTGTGGAATCGCCTAATATTTGTCCCGGACATCAAATACGGCATAAGAAACAATTTCCACCCACTCGAAATGACCACATTATATTTTTTGGCATTTTACAGCCATAAAACTGCAAATCCGCGCGAGTCCCAAATTTTTGTGTGCTATAGCCCATGCCTTCCGCCTTGGGCGAGGATGGATCCGTCGTGGAATCACCTAATATTTGTCCCGGACATCAAATACTGCATAAGAAACAATTTCCACCCACTCGAAATGACCACATTATATTTTTTTGCATTTTACAGCCATAAAACTGCAAATCCGCGCGAGTCCCAAATTTTTGTGTGCTATAGCCCATGCCTTCCGCCTTGGGACCGGATGGATCCATCATGGAATCGCCTAATATTTGTCCCGGACATCAAATACGGCATAAGAAACAATTTCCACCCACTCGAAATGACCACATAATATTTTTTGGCATTTTACAGCCATAAAACTGCAAATCCGCGCGAGTCCCAAATTTTTGTGTGCTATAGCCCATGCCTTCCGCCTTGGCCCCGGATGGATCCGTCGTGGAATCGCCTAATATTTGTCCCGGACATCAAATACGACATAAGAAACAATTTTCACCCACTCGAAATGACCACAATATATTTTTTGGCATTTTACAGCCATAAAACTGCAAATCCGCGCGAGTCCCATTTTTTTGTGTGCTATAGCCCATGCCTTCCGCCTTGGGCCCGGATGAATCCGTCGTGAAATCGCCTAATATTTGTCCCGGACATCAAATACGGCATAAGAAACAATTTCCACCCACTCGAAATGACCACATTATATTTTTTGGCATTTTACAGCCATAAAACTGCAAATCCGCGCGAGTCCCAAATTTTTGTGTGCTATAGCCCATGCCTTCCGCCTTGGGCGAGGATGGATCCGTCGTGGAATCGCCTAATATTTGTTCCGGACATCAAATACGGCATAAGAAACAATTTCCACCCACTCGAAATGACCACATTATATTTTTTGGCATTTTACAGCCATAAAACTGCAAATCCGCGCGAGTCCCAAATTTTTGTGTGCTATAGCCCATGCCTTCCGCCTTGGGCGAGGATGGATCCGTCGTGGAATCGCCTAATATTTGTCCCGGACATCAAATACGGCCTAAGAAACAATTTCCACCGCCTCGAAATGACCAAATATATTTTTTGGCATTTTATAGCCATAAAACTGCAAATCCGCGCTAGTCCCAAATTTTTGTGTGCTATAGTCCATGCCTTCCGCCTCGGTCCCGGATGGATCCGTCCTGGAATCCCTTAATATTTGTCCCGGACATCAAATACGGCCTAAGAAACAATTTCCACCGCCCCGAAATGACCAAATTATATTTTTTGGCATTTTATAGCCATAAAACTGCAAATCCGCGCGAGTCCCAAATTTTTGTGTGCTATAGTCCATGCCTTCTGCCTTGGGCCCGGATGGATCTGTCCTGGAATCGCCTAATATTTGTCTCGGACATCAAATACGGCCTAAGAAACCATTTCCACAGCCCCGAAATGACCAAATTATATTTTTTGGCATTTTACAGCCATAAAACTGCAAATCCGCGCGAGTCCCAAATATTTGTGTGCTATAGCCCATGCCTTCCGCCTTGGCCCCGGATGGATCCGTCGTAGAATCGCCTAATATTTGTCCCGGACATCAAATACGTTATAAGAAACAATTTCCACCCACTCGAAATGACCACATTATATTTTTTGGCATTTTATAGCCATAAAACTGCAAATCCGCACGAGTCCCAATTTTTTGTGTGCTATAGCCCATGCCTTCCGCCTTGGGCCCGGATGGATCCACCGTGGAATCGCCTAATATTTGTCCCGGACATCAAATACGGCATAAGAAACAATTTCCACCCACTCGAAATGACCACATTATATTTTTTGGCATTTTACAGCCATAAAACTGCAAATCCGCGCGAGTCCCAAATTTTTGTGTGCTATAGCCCATGCCTTCCGCCTTGGGCGAGGATGGATCCGTCGTGGAATCACCTAATATTTGTCCCGGACATCAAATACTGCATAAGAAACAATTTCCACCCACTCGAAATGACCACATTATATTTTTTTGCATTTTACAGCCATAAAACTGCAAATCCGCGCGAGTCCCAAATTTTTGTGTGCTATAGCCCATGCCTTCCGCCTTGGGACCGGATGGATCCATCATGGAATCGCCTAATATTTGTCCCGGACATCAAATACGGCATAAGAAACAATTTCCACCCACTCGAAATGACCACATAATATTTTTTGGCATTTTACAGCCATAAAACTGCAAATCCGCGCGAGTCCCAAATTTTTGTGTGCTATAGCCCATGCCTTCCGCCTTGGCCCCGGATGGATCCGTCGTGGAATCGCCTAATATTTGTCCCGGACATCAAATACGACATAAGAAACAATTTTCACCCACTCGAAATGACCACAATATATTTTTTGGCATTTTACAGCCATAAAACTGCAAATCCGCGCGAGTCCCATTTTTTTGTGTGCTATAGCCCATGCCTTCCGCCTTGGGCCCGGATGAATCCGTCGTGAAATCGCCTAATATTTGTCCCGGACATCAAATACGGCATAAGAAACAATTTCCACCCACTCGAAATGACCACATTATATTTTTTGGCATTTTACAGCCATAAAACTGCAAATCCGCGCGAGTCCCAAATTTTTGTGTGCTATAGCCCATGCCTTCCGCCTTGGGCGAGGATGGATCCGTCGTGGAATCGCCTAATATTTGTCCCGGACATCAAATACGGCATAAGAAACAATTTCCACCCACTCGAAATGACCACATTATATTTTTTTGCATTTTACAGCCATAAAACTGCAAATCCGCGCGAGTCCCAAATTTTTGTGTGCTATAGCCCATGCCTTCCGCCTTGGGCCCGGATGGATCCGTCGTGGAATCGCCTAATATTTGTCCCGGACATCAAATACGGCATAAGAAACAATTTCCACCCACTCGAAATGACCACATAATATTTTTTGGCATTTTACAGCCATAAAACTGCAAATCCGCGCGAGTCCCAAATTTTTGTGTGCTATAGCCCATGCCTTCCGCCTTGGCCCCGGATGGATCCGTCGTGGAATCGCCTAATATTTGTCCCGGACATCAAATACGACATAAGAAACAATTTTCACCCACTCGAAATGACCACAATATATTTTTTGGCATTTTACAGCCATAAAACTGCAAATCCGCGCGAGTCCCATTTTTTTGTGTGCTATAGCCCATGCCTTCCGCCTTGGGCCCGGATGAATCCGTCGTGAAATCGCCTAATATTTGTCCCGGACATCAAATACGGCATAAGAAACAATTTCCACCCACTCGAAATGACCACATTATATTTTTTGGCATTTTACAGCCATAAAACTGCAAATCCGCGCGAGTCCCAAATTTTTGTGTGCTATAGCCCATGCCTTCCGCCTTGGGCCCGGATGGATCCATCGTGGAATCGCCTAATATTTGTCCCGGACATCAAATACGGCATAAGAAACAATTTCAATCCACTCGAAATGACCACATTATATTTTTTGGCATTTTACAGCCATAAAACTGCAAATCCGCGCGAGTCCCAAATTTTTGTGTGCTATAGCCCATGCCTTCCGCCTTGGGCCCGGATAGATCCGTCGTGGAATCACCTAATATTTGTCCCGGACATCAAATACGGCATAAGAAACAATTTCCACCCACTCGAAATGACCACATTATATTTTTTGGCATTTTACAGCCATAAAACTGCAAATCCGCGCGAGTCCCAAATTTTTGTGTGCTATAGCCCATGCCTTCCGCCTTGGGCCCGGATAGATCCGTCGTGGAATCGCCTAATATTTGTCCCGGACATCAAATACGGCATAAGAAACAATTTCCACCCACTCGAAATGACCACATTATATTTTTTGGCATTTTACAGCCATAAAACTGCAAATCCGCGCGAGTCCCAAATTTTTGTGTGCTATAGCCCATGCCTTCCGCCTTGGGCCCGGATGGATCCATCGTGGAATTGCCTAATATTTGTCCCGGACATCAAATACGGCATAAGAAACAATTTCCACCCACTCGAAATGACCACATTATATTTTTTGGCATTTTACAGCCATAAAACTGCAAATCCGCGCGAGTCCCAAATTTTTGTGTGCTATAGCCCATGCCTTCCGCCTTGGGCCCGGATGGATCCGTCGTGGAATCGCCTAATATTTGTCCCGGACATCAAATACGACATAAGAAACAATTTCCACCCACTCGAAATGACCACATTATATTTTTTGGCATTTTAAAGCCATAAAACTGCAAATCCGCGCGAGTCCCAAATATTTGTGTGCTATAGCCCATGCCTTCCGCCTTGGGCCCGGATGGATCCGTCGTGGAATCGCCTAATATTTGTCCCGGACATCAAATATGGCATAAGAAACAATTTCCACCCACTCGAAATGACCACATTATATATTTGGGCATTTTACAGCCATAAAACTGCAAATCCGCGCGACTCCCAAATTTTTGTGTGCTATAGCCCATGCCTTCCGCCTTGGGCCCGGATAGATCCGTCGTGGAATCACCTAATATTTGTCCCGGACATCAAATACGGCATAAGAAACAATTTCCACCCACTCGAAATGACCACATTATATTTTTTGGCATTTTACAGCCATAAAACTGCAAATCCGCGCGAGTCCCAAATTTTTGTGTGCTATAGCCCATGCCTTCCGCCTTGGGCCCGGATAGATCCGTCGTGGAATCGCCTAATATTTGTCCCGGACATCAAATACGGCATAAGAAACAATTTCCACCCACTCGAAATGACCACATTATATTTTTTGGCATTTAACAGCCATAAAACTGCAAATCCGCGCGAGTCCCAAATTTTTGTGTGCTATAGCCCATGCCTTCCGCCTTGGGCCCGGATGGATCCATCGTGGAATTGCCTAATATTTGTCCCGGACATCAAATACGGCATAAGAAACAATTTTCACCCACTCGAAATGACCACATTATATTTTTTGGCATTTTACAGCCATAAAACTGCAAATCCGCGCGAGTCCCAAATTGTGTGCGCCCATGACTTCCGCTTTGGGCCGGATGGATCCGTCGTGGAATCGCCTAATATTTGTCCCGGACATCAAATACGGCATAAGAAACAATTTCCACCCACCTGAAATGACCACATTATATTTTTTGGCATTTTACAGCCATAAAACTGCAAATCCGCGCGAGTCCCAAATTTTTGTGTGCTATAGCCCATGCCTTCCGTCTTGGGCCCGGATGGATCCGTCATTGAATCACCTAATCTTTGTCCCGGACATCAAATACGGCATAAGAAACAATTTCCACCCACTCGAAATGACCACATTATATTTTTTGGCATTTTACAGCCATAAAACTGCAAATCCGTGCGAGTCCCAAATTTTTGTGTACTATAGCCCATGCCTTCCACCTTGGGCCCGGATGGATCCGTCATGGAATCGCCTAATCTTTGTCCCGGACATCAAATACGGCATAAGAAACAATTTCCACCCACCTGAAATGACCACATTATATTTTTTGGCATTTTACAGCCATAAAACTACAAATCCGCGCGAGTCCCAAATTGTGTGCGCGCATGCCTTCCGCCTTGGGCCCGGATGGATCCGTCGTGGAATCGCCTAATATTTGTCCCGGACATCAAATACGGCATAAGAAACAATTTCCACCCACCTGAAATGACCACATTATATTTTTTTGCATTTTACAGCCATAAAACTGCAAATCCGCGGGAGTCCCAAATTGTGTGCGCCCATGCCTTCCGCTTTGGGCCGGATGGATCCGTCGTGGAATCGCCTAATATTTGTCCTGGACATCAAATACGGCATAAGAAACAATTTTGACCCACTCGAAATGACCACATTATATTTTTTGGCATTTTACAGCCATAAAACAGCAAATCCGCGCGAGTCCCAAATTTTTGTGCGCTATAGCCCATGCCTTCCGCCTTGGGCCGGATGGATCCGTCGTGGAATCGCCTAATCTTTGTCCCGGACATCAAATACGGCATAAGAAACAATTTCCACCCACTCGAAATGACCACATTATATTTTTTGGCATTTTACAGCCATAAAACTGCAAATCCGCGCGAGTCCCAAATTTTTGTGTGCGCACATGCCTTCCGCTTTGGGCCCGGATGGATCCATCGTGGAATCGCCTAATATTTGTCCCGGACATCAAATACGGCATAAGAAACAATTTCCACCCACCTGAAATGACCACATTATATTTTTTGGCATTTTACAGCCATAAAACTGCAAATCCGCGCGAGTCCCAAATTGTGTGCGCCCATGCCTTCCGCTTTGGGCCGGATGGATCCATCGTGGAATCGCCTAATATTTGTCCCGGACATCAAATACGGCATAAGAAACAATTTCCACCCACCTGAAATGACCACATTATATTTTTTGGCATTTTACAGCCATAAAACTGCAAATCCGCGCGAGTCCCAAATTTTTGTGTACTATAGCCCATGCCTTCCACCTTAGGCCCGGATGGATCCGTCATGGAATCGCCTAATCTTTGTCCCGGACATCAAATACGGCATAAGAAACAATTTCCACCCACCTGAAATGACCACATTATATTTTTTGGCATTTTACAGCCATAAAACTGCAAATCCGCGTGAGTCCCAAATTTTTGTGTGCTATAGCCCATGCCTTCCGCCTTGGGCCCGGATGGATCCGTCATGGAATCGCCTAATCTTTGTCCCGGACATCAAATACGGCATAAGAAACAATTTCCACCCACTCGAAATGACCACATTATATTTTTTGGCATTTTACAGCCATAAAACTGCAAATCCGCGCGAGTCCCAAATTTTTGTGTACTATAGCCCATGCCTTCCGCCTTGGGCCCGGATGGATCCGTCATGGAATCGCCTAATCTTTGTCCCGGACATCAAATACGGCATAAGAAACAATTTCCACCCACCTGAAATGACCACATTATATTTTTTGGCATTTTACAGCCATAAAACTGCAAATCCGCGCGAGTCCCAAATTGTGTGCGCCCATGCCTTCCGCTTTGGGCCGGATGGATCCATCGTGGAATCGCCTAATATTTGTCCCGGACATCAAATACGGCATAAGAAACAATTTCCACCCACTCGAAATGACCACATTATATTTTTTGGCATTTTACAGCCATAAAACTGCAAATCCGCGCGAGTCCCAAATTTTTGTGTGCTATAGCCCATGCCTTCCGCCTTGGGCCCGGATGGATCCATCGTGGAATCGCCTAATATTTGTCCCGGACATCAAATACGGCATAAGAAACAATTTCAATCCACTCGAAATGACCACATTATATTTTTTGGCATTTTACAGCCATAAAACTGCAAATCCGCGCGAGTCCCAAATTTTTGTGTGCTATAGCCCATGCCTTCCGCCTTGGGCCCGGATAGATCCGTCGTGGAATCACCTAATATTTGTCCCGGACATCAAATACGGCATAAGAAACAATTTCCACCCACTCGAAATGACCACATTATATTTTTTGGCATTTTACAGCCATAAAACTGCAAATCCGTGCGAGTCCCAAATTTTTGTGTACTATAGCCCATGCCTTCCACCTTAGGCCCGGATGGATCCGTCATGGAATCGCCTAATCTTTGTCCCGGACATCAAATACGGCATAAGAAACAATTTCCACCCACCTGAAATGACCACATTATATTTTTTGGCATTTTACAGCCATAAAACTACAAATCCGCGCGAGTCCCAAATTGTGTGCGCGCATGCCTTCCGCCTTGGGCCCGGATGGATCCGTCGTGGAATCGCCTAATATTTGTCCCGGACATCAAATACGGCATAAGAAACAATTTCCACCCACCTGAAATGACCACATTATATTTTTTGGCATTTTACAGCCATAAAACTGCAAATCCGCGCGAGTCCCAAATTGTGTGCGCCCATGCCTTCCGCTTTGGGCCGGATGGATCCGTCGTGGAATCGCCTAATATTTGTCCTGGACATCAAATACGGCATAAGAAACAATTTTGACCCACTCGAAATGACCACATTATATTTTTTGGCATTTTACAGCCATAAAACAGCAAATCCGCGCGAGTCCCAAATTTTTGTGCGCTATAGCCCATGCCTTCCGCCTTGGGCCGGATGGATCCGTCGTGGAATCGCCTAATCTTTGTCCCGGACATCAAATACGGCATAAGAAACAATTTCCACCCACTCGAAATGACCACATTATATTTTTTGGCATTTTACAGCCATAAAACTGCAAATCCGCGCGAGTCCCAAATTTTTGTGTGCGCACATGCCTTCCGCTTTGGGCCCGGATGGATCCATCGTGGAATCGCCTAATATTTGTCCCGGACATCAAATACGGCATAAGAAACAATTTCCACCCACCTGAAATGACCACATTATATTTTTTGGCATTTTACAGCCATAAAACTGCAAATCCGCGCGAGTCCCAAATTGTGTGCGCCCATGCCTTCCGCTTTGGGCCGGATGGATCCATCGTGGAATCGCCTAATATTTGTCCCGGACATCAAATACGGCATAAGAAACAATTTCCACCCACCTGAAATGACCACATTATATTTTTTGGCATTTTACAGCCATAAAACTGCAAATCCGCGCGAGTCCCAAATTGTGTGCGCCCATGACTTCCGCTTTGGGCCGGATGGATCCGTCGTGGAATCGCCTAATATTTGTCCCGGACATCAAATACGGCATAAGAAACAATTTCCACCCACCTGAAATGACCACATTATATTTTTTGGCATTTTACAGCCATAAAACTGCAAATCCGCGCGAGTCCCAAATTTTTGTGTGCTATAGCCCATGCCTTCCGTCTTGGGCCCGGATGGATCCGTCATTGAATCACCTAATCTTTGTCCCGGACATCAAATACGGCATAAGAAACAATTTCCACCCACTCGAAATGACCACATTATATTTTTTGGCATTTTACAGCCATAAAACTGCAAATCCGTGCGAGTCCCAAATTTTTGTGTACTATAGCCCATGCCTTCCACCTTGGGCCCGGATGGATCCGTCATGGAATCGCCTAATCTTTGTCCCGGACATCAAATACGGCATAAGAAACAATTTCCACCCACTCGAAATGACCACATTATATTTTTTGGCATTTTACAGCCATAAAACTGCAAATCCGCGCGAGTCCCAAATTTTTGTGTGCGCACATGCCTTCCGCTTTGGGCCCGGATGGATCCATCGTGGAATCGCCTAATATTTGTCCCGGACATCAAATACGGCATAAGAAACAATTTCCACCCACCTGAAATGACCACATTATATTTTTTGGCATTTTACAGCCATAAAACTGCAAATCCGCGCGAGTCCCAAATTGTGTGCGCCCATGCCTTCTGCTTTGGGCCGGATGGATCCGTCGTGGAATCGCCTAATATTTGTCCCGAACATCAAATACGGCATAAGAAACAATTTTCACCCACTCGAAATGACCACATTATATTTTTGGCATTTTACAGCCACAAAACTGCAAATCCGCGCGAGTCCCAAATTTTTGTGTGCTATAGCCCATGCCTTCCGCCTTGGGCCCGGATGGATCCATCGTGGAATCGCCTAATATTTGTCCCGGACATCAAATACGGCATAAGAAACAATTTCAATCCACTCGAAATGACCACATTATATTTTTTGGCATTTTACAGCCATAAAACTGCAAATCCGCGCGAGTCCCAAATTTTTGTGTGCTATAGCCCATGCCTTCCGCCTTGGGCCCGGATAGATCCGTCGTGGAATCACCTAATATTTGTCCCGGACATCAAATACGGCATAAGAAACAATTTCCACCCACTCGAAATGACCACATTATATTTTTTGGCATTTTACAGCCATAAAACTGCAAATCCGCGCGAGTCCCAAATTTTTGTGTGCTATAGCCCATGCCTTCCGCCTTGGGCCCGGATAGATCCGTCGTGGAATCGCCTAATATTTGTCCCGGACATCAAATACGGCATAAGAAACAATTTCCACCCACTCGAAATGACCACATTATATTTTTTGGCATTTTACAGCCATAAAACTGCAAATCCGCGCGAGTCCCAAATTTTTGTGTGCTATAGCCCATGCCTTCCGCCTTGGGCCCGGATGGATCCATCGTGGAATTGCCTAATATTTGTCCCGGACATCAAATACGGCATAAGAAACAATTTCCACCCACTCGAAATGACCACATTATATTTTTTGGCATTTTACAGCCATAAAACTGCAAATCCGCGCGAGTCCCAAATTTTTGTGTGCTATAGCCCATGCCTTCCGCCTTGGGCCCGGATGGATCCGTCGTGGAATCGCCTAATATTTGTCCCGGACATCAAATACGACATAAGAAACAATTTCCACCCACTCGAAATGACCACATTATATTTTTTGGCATTTTAAAGCCATAAAACTGCAAATCCGCGCGAGTCCCAAATATTTGTGTGCTATAGCCCATGCCTTCCGCCTTGGGCCCGGATGGATCCGTCGTGGAATCGCCTAATATTTGTCCCGGACATCAAATATGGCATAAGAAACAATTTCCACCCACTCGAAATGACCACATTATATATTTGGGCATTTTACAGCCATAAAACTGCAAATCCGCGCGACTCCCAAATTTTTGTGTGCTATAGCCCATGCCTTCCGCCTTGGGCCCGGATAGATCCGTCGTGGAATCACCTAATATTTGTCCCGGACATCAAATACGGCATAAGAAACAATTTCCACCCACTCGAAATGACCACATTATATTTTTTGGCATTTTACAGCCATAAAACTGCAAATCCGCGCGAGTCCCAAATTTTTGTGTGCTATAGCCCATGCCTTCCGCCTTGGGCCCGGATAGATCCGTCGTGGAATCGCCTAATATTTGTCCCGGACATCAAATACGGCATAAGAAACAATTTCCACCCACTCGAAATGACCACATTATATTTTTTGGCATTTAACAGCCATAAAACTGCAAATCCGCGCGAGTCCCAAATTTTTGTGTGCTATAGCCCATGCCTTCCGCCTTGGGCCCGGATGGATCCATCGTGGAATTGCCTAATATTTGTCCCGGACATCAAATACGGCATAAGAAACAATTTTCACCCACTCGAAA